>NW_028318309.1:2242500-2487500 GCF_062004578.1 Staurois parvus | reverse complement strand
TGGCATTTGTTTACATTTTATTTATTTTATTTATTTCAGGTACTTATATAGCGCCATCAATTTACGCAGCGCTTTACATATATATTGTACATTCACATCAGTCCCTGACCCTCAAGGGGTGTACAATCTAACATTTACATAGTTACATTGGTCCAGCTTGTAACTATTGTGAGAACTCGCTTCAGAATGGTAGAGCTTTTCTTGTTAAAGCACACAGCAACTCGCTTCTTTCAGGGCCTTGTTGCCCAATTTTATTTAAAAGAAAAAGTTCAAATAACAAAAATGCTTCTCACACAGGGGTATCCACCATCAAACCAATTCAGCCTTCTGGCTCTTTCAGCTACACAGCTTTATATCTGTCTCCTACAGACTCCTTCTACAAGGTTGTTTTTGCACACAGCAAACCTTTAGCACACAGCTATTCTGGCTCCCACCTCTACTAGGTGAAGCCTACCTGACTCCACAGCAGAGACCTCCTGTCTGCCAGGGTGGAACCCTCCTGACTCCATCTGCCGGGGTGGAGCCCAGAATCATAGCCTGGCCTCCACAAAAAGGCCTGCACACACCTGTGCAATCAGCAAGCTGGCTGCTCTCAAAACATGGACCCAGGATTGGAGATTTCATCCCTCCCAAATCTCTTAGAAATCTCCAGGCTACAAGTCCCAAAACAGGCTTTACAAACCAAAGAGGAAACTTATAAACCAGTTTCCTCTGCATTATGAGAACTGCCTGGAGCCCCTCAACCTGTATGGTTGAGAATCCTGGGTCTCCATCATGATTTCCACCGTGGCAGGATACCGCACTGCCACACTACGTATATACCATACCTGGATGATGCCCCAGGAAAGTGAACATCACTGAAGTAGTAACACCTCAACGTGGAAGTCACTGCCCCACCTCACTTCGTCCAATCAAAAAACACTTTGCATTCATTCAGAAAATGGAAAGCATTCTCTGAATTGCTCCCATGCTGAGCAGCTAACCTACTGTGTTCAAAATACATCAGGCCACCTGATCAGCATGGGACTAGAAGCAAGTGGAGATCACTGGAGTAGTGTGTCTACTTCAGTAATTTCCAGCTTCCAGGGGCATCAGCCAGCTTTGGTCAAAGCTGGACCAATGTAACTGGTAAATGTAAAACATGTAAAATGTAAATGTAAAAAAAAAAGCGCCTGGAATTCATCTTTAATTTAAACAAATTGTGCAAGGATATAATTTTTTTGGGGAAAGTTTGGTAAATTAATTGTATGGAATGTGCCATGACATAATGCCATCATTACATCCACGATAGTTAGCATTACACCTGGTTACAAGGATTCACTATTATATCTATTCACAAAGAAACCATCAAGCAACAAGGATCCATCCATTCATTCATTACAAAGATGATAGTAGATATATTTATCTACAGAGATTGATCATTATATCTATTTACAGCGCCTTGAAAAATATTCATACCCCTTGGAATTTTCCACATTTTGTCATGTTGCAACCAAAAAGGTAAATGTATTTTATTGGGATTTTATGTGACAGACTAACACAAAGTGGCACATAAAATGTGAAGTGGAAGGAAAATGATAAATGGTTTTCAAAATGTTTTACAAATAAATATCTGAAAAGTGTTGCATGCATTTGTATTCAGCCCCCCGGAGTCAATACTTTGTAGAACCACCTTTTGCTGCAATTCCAGCAGCAAGTCTTTTTTGGGGATGTCTCTACCAGCTTTGCACATCTAGTGATGGACATTTGTGACACATTCTTCTTTGCAAAATAGCCCAAGCTCTGTCAGATTGGATGGAGAGTGTCTGTGAATAGCAATTTTCAAGTCTTGCCACAGATTCTCCATTGGAATTAGGTCTGGACTTTGACTGGGCCATTCTAACACAGGAACATGCTTTGATCTAAACCATTCCATTGTAGCTCCGGCTGGATGTTTTGGGTCATTGTCCTGCTGGAAGGTGAACCTCTACCCCAGTCTCAAGTCTTTTGCAGACTCTAACAGGTTTTCTTCTAAGTTTGCCCTGTATTTGGCTTCATCCATCTTCACACCATGCTGAAGAAAAGCATCCCCACAACATGATGCTGCCACCACCATGTTTCACGGTGGGGATGGTGTGTTCAGGGTGATGTGCAGTGTTAGTTTTCCACCACACATATCATTTTGCTTTTAGGCCAAAAAGTTTGATTTGGTCTGACCAGAGCACCTTCTTCCACATGTTTGCTGTGTCCCCCACATGGCTTCTTACAAACTGCATATGGGACATCCTATGGCTTTCTTTCAACAATGGCTTTCTCCTTGCCACTCTTCCATATAGGCCAGATTTGTGGAGTGCACAACTAATAGTTGTCCTGTGGACAGATTCTCCCACCTGAGCTGTGGATCTCTGCATCTCCTCCAGAGTTACCATGGGCCTCTTGGCTGCTTCTCTGATTAATGCTCTCCTTGCCCAGCCTGTCAGTTTAGGTGGACGGCCATGTCTTGGTGGGTTTGCAGTTGTTTTATACTCTGTCCATTTTCGGATGATGGATTAAACAGTGCTCTGTGAGATGTTCAAAGCTTGGGATATTTTTTTACAACATAACCCGGCTTTAAACTTCTCCACAAATTTATCCCTGACCTGTCTGGTGTGTTCCTTGGTCTTCATGATGCTGTTTATTCACTGATGTTCTCTAACAAACCTCTGAGGGCTTCACAGAACAGCTGTATTTATACTGAGATTAAATTACACACTGAAGTACTCTATTTACTAATCAGTTGATTTCTGAAGGCAATTGGTTCCACTAGATTTTAGTTAGGGGTATCAGAGTAAAGGGAGCTGAATACAAATACACCCCACACTTTTCAGATATTTATTTGTAAAAAAAATTGAAAACCAGTTATCATTTTCCTTTCACTTTACAGTTATGTTCTAGTTTGTGTTGGTCTATCACATAAAATCCCAATAAAATACATTTACGTTTTTGGTTGTAACATGATAAAATGTGGAAATTTTCAAGGGGTATGAATACATTTTCAAGGCACTGTACAAAAGCCCAGTTATATTGAACTATAAAACATCATCATTGCATCCACTTCTAAGGTTTTAGTACTATATCTTGTTACAGCAGTACAGCAGAAGGTTAAAATAATATATCCTTAAAGTGGTTGTAAACCTCAGATAGGAAAAATGAACAAAGCATATCCCTCTATAGTGTGTACTTGTCTCAATTAAGAGCTTTAAGTGCCATTTCTGTCTGTTGCTTCCTTCTACTTGTATCAGCATGAGTCACTTATGACAAGTTTTCCTGACATCAAGAGACAAACGGTGACAGGGGAGGGACCTCCAGCAGATTGACAGTCTCAACTCTGTTCCTTGAGCTGTATGGAAGGGGAAGGGGGGGTCTTCACTCCAATCAAGTCACAGAGCTATCCTGATTGAGCTCTACAGTGTGTAATTTCAGATCTCTGCCCCTTTTTTCTGAACTCTTGGACAAGCACTTTGAATGCATGTAGGGAAGAGAAGACCGCAGATAAACAGGTAGAGCATCGCACGAAACGCGTCAGAGGGGCTACAGCAACTGGACATCTAACCACCGCTGGAGGCCATCCTGAACATATGGTCAGCAACTTTTGAATTTTTGAATTTTATCATTGTACCCACTAATTCTGAAATAAAGGTACCTTAAGCAGTATCACGCTATGTGGTCTCTTATTGGGCTCTCCGTGTGAGTGCCATCATCCGCAGTGCCCATTTGGATAAAAGATGACCCCGGTGGTGATACGTGGTAATGGACCCTGGTGACCTTTATTCTGATGAGCTTGGATGGTGATTCGTGGGGTAACCTGACCCGAGATCTGATGACCTTCCTATGGCCTGGTGACGCAGGATTACATATTGCGTATTTTAAACGCACTTCTGGTGAGTGCGTACTTCATTCATTCGTTTGAATTGCACCAGTTATCTCTCCCGGATCAGGACGCCCACACACCCGGAATTGTGATCCCTTTAAGGATCCACACAGTCATACTGAACTATTTTTTCACTAATGATCACCTTTTAGGTGACACTACTTATCTGCACGCGTTTGAAATAATATGACAATGTGTATGTTATGTATGTATATTACTACCTAGCGCTGCACCTATTTATCTTGATATAAATGTATTATTGGAGGTTTTTCTTGGTTGCCTTTTCTGGTGTATCAGCAGCTCATTAACATAATTATTTATATATATCTTTACCTTAAGGTAGCGCTCACTAATATATCCCTTTGCTATATGTGGGAGGATTTCATCTCTGTGTATCACTTGAGGCCAGTCACTTCACTGGGTATACGTAAGAGTTTGCAACCACTTTAATCTCTAGGTTCAAAAGCTCACTGCTACAATCAATTAGTATTTCATCAAGCTAAAAGAGTCTACCAAGTCTACCACTCTATAGCTAGCCACAAGAGCTAACTGCCACAATCATTGTGAGTTTCAACTTTGTCCAGCTAATAGAGTTTACTATGATGTCCACCACAGAAATTCATTACTACTGTACTAGTTACTAAAGCCTATAATTGAAACAAACTGTGAAATCCTGTTTCAAGAGTAACCACTGCATTCTTCTTACTGACTTCAACTCTACAACCAGTTACCAGAGCCTCCAAATTTAAAAGGACCATTGCCACAAAAATATTGCATTCTGATAATTGTCTGAGATCCGTTCATCATTATTATTATTATTATTATTATACAGTATTTATAAAGCGCCAATAGTTCGCTCAGCGCTGTATATTACAAAGGGGGACAGGACATGTGACAGAACAATACCAATACAATGCAAAACATGAGGGGTTAGAGGGCCCTGCTCTTTGGAGCTTACAATCTAGGAGGGAGGGGATAGTGGTACAGGAGGAGATAGCTGTGGGGGATGGAGTGGTAGGAAGAGTGGAGGAGGTCGGCAAGTTAGCAGGGGGCGGGGTAGGCTTCCCTGAAGAGATGGGTTTTCAGGGTGTGCCTAAAGGAGAGGATAGTAGGTGATAATCTGATGGGTTGGGGCAGGGAATTCCAGGGGATGGGTGACACCCTGGAGAAGTCCTGGAGGCGGGCATGGGAGGAGGAGACCAGGGAACTAGAGAGAAGGAGGTCTTGTGAGGAGCGGAGTGTGCGTGCTTGGCGGTTCATGACATGACAAAACATTTTGTATATTAATTATGGTACAAAGTGGTCCTTTAACTCCTTCATGCCGACGTCACACAAATATGCAGCCTCACAGAACTAGGCTTTTTTTCTGTAGGGCAGCATATTTGCGTACCTATCTTTTTGCTGGGAGCGCGCCGCACAGCAAGCTCCCAGCACAAAGCCCGGGGCGTTACTGAGAGCCCTGGGTCCCGTTCTAACGATCGGGACCTGGGACGCCCAATTCCATGTCACATGATCACTGTGATAGCCTCTGATTGGCTATCACAGTGGGCAGAATAAAAATAAATGTAAAATATGCAGTGCTGATATAACTAAAAACACACTCATTAATAAAACTTTGAATCGCAATTATATCATAAATAGGTGCTGAATCCCAGTATGATGGGATATTTAAAGTGACACGTGCAATACAATCATTAAATTCGTAGTGAAGAAAATCTGTGGCTCCTGTGATAGTGGAAATAGATACACATTGCACTAGCCAGATAGCGCAACGTAATGCACATGGAGTATATAAGACCTACTCCTGGTTCTCTGGATGTGGAATACTGCAGAGGATTGATGTCATCAGCGCTGCAACCACCAGGTGTCATCCATCCGAATTGAGCATCCAGCCTCCAGAAATGCCAACAACAGCCACCAGGGGGGTCATGCACAATGCCAAGCCACAGAAATACAGGTGTCACTTCAAAAAACGGGCTCCCAAGGAATAAAGGGCCCAAGAGAAAGCCTCCAATAGTGCAGTATGTCTTTATTCAAAATGACAGCATAAGAAGGATGAAACAGACTTACATCAAATTCCAATATGGCCGCCCGAAAAATGGCCCTGCGGTGTGTACACAGTGGTTAGGGGCACCTCTCTAGCGCGTTTCATGTTCATTTTTTCGCAGTGGTTAGGGAGGTGCCCCTAACTACTGTGTACACACCGCAGGGCCATTTTTGGGATGGCCGGTGGCCATATTGGAATTTGATGTAAGTCTGTTTCATTCTTCTTATGCTGTCATTTTGAATAAAGACATAGCCTCCAATAGTGTAGTATGTCTTTATTCAAAATGACAGCATAAGAAGGATGAAACAGACTTACATCAAATTCCAATATGGCCACCGGCCGTCCCAAAAATGGCCCTGCGGTGTGTACACAGTGGTTAGGGGCACCTCCCTAACCACTGTGAAAAAGTGAACACAAAACGCGTTAGAGAGGTGCCCCTAACCACTGTGTACACACCGCAGGGCCATTTTTCGGGCGGCCATATTGGAATTTGATGTAAGTCTGTTTCATCCTTCTTATGCTGTCATTTTGAATAAAGACATACTACACTATTGGAGGCTTTCTCTTGGGCCCTTTATTCCTTGGGAGCCCGTTTTTTGAAGGTGACACCTGTATTTCTGTGGCTTGGCATTGTGCATGACCCCCCTGGTGGCTGTTGTTGGCATTTCTGGAGGCTGGATGCTCAATTTGGATGGATGACACTTGGAGGTTGCAGCGCTGGTGACATCAATCCTCTGCAGTATTCCACATCCAGAGAACCAGGAGTAGGTCTTATATACTCCATGCGCATTAAGTTGCGCTATCTGGTTAGTGCAATGTGTATCTATTTCCACTATCACAGGAGCCACAGATTTTCTTCACTGCGAATTTAATGATTGTATTGCACGTGTCACTTTAAATATCCCATCATACTGGGATTCAGCACCTATTTATGATATAATTGCGATTCAAAGTTTTATTAATGAGTGTGTGTTTTTAGTTATATCAGCGCTGCATATTTTACATTTATTTTATTCTGTCTATGGGTTCTAGAGGTTCACCTGCATATGCTAGCTGCTAATTTATTATTCACCCAGCGCTCGGTTATTTACATTTATTTCTATCACAGTGGTCACTCACTGTATAGCCCACCCCCCTTGTTTTTTTTTTTCAATATGAATGGAGGAGAGAGATACATTGTATCTCTCTAACTCCTGGCATAGATTAAAAAAAAAATGTTTGTTTAAAAAAAAAAGAAGAAAAGATAAATAAATAAATATTAAAAAATAAAATTAAATAAAGAAAAAATACATAGATCAAGGTTTGATCTAGTTCAGTGCCAAGGTAAGTGTTTGGGTCAAGGTCAGGGTCAAAGGTCAAGGTCAAAGGTCAGGATTTTTTTTTTATTGATATCAGTGTCAGTTAGTGTTAGTGTGTTTTAGGTAACAAAAAAAACCCCAAAAAAAACTTGTTTCTGGGCTGTACTACGGGTACAAACAACAAATAACATACACATATAGGGTATCGCTGCGATTGTCAAGATCTGGAAAATTTATTTTGGGATGTTCTTTGGTGGTAGGTTATGGTAGTAACAAGAAACACACAGCTAAATAAAAAAAAATTTTTTTTTTTACTATTTTGGGCCAGTTTTCCTTTGATAATAAAAAAAAAATCAGGAGAAATCCATTACCATTTCATTTACCACCAAATGAAAGCCTAATTTCTCCTGAAAAAAACAAGGTATAATTCAGCTGGATGTACAAAGTAGTTGTGATGATATGTACGGTTTTACTAACAAATGTCAACGTTGCAAAATTGTGCTTAGGCATTAAGATTTGTTTTACCTTTAGGCGCAAAGGGGTTAAGCAACGTTCTGAACATGTGGTCAACTTCAGACCAATCAAAATGGTACTCGTAATGGTTGCCTCACCAATTCTGCTAATTCACTCACTTTTGTCATCTAAACCAAGTGAGCGGGGAAGTGTTAAAAGCCCGTCAGGTTTGCATTGCTGTCTGTGCTCCTTCTATAACTCTCTCCATTACTGCCGGTGACCAAGAACTCCAGTACAGAAAGATGATGGTAAATCCTAGGTTGTAGACTTGTCATAGGGACAGAGAGTGATGGAAAATCTTTTAACCTCCCTAGCGGTCTGATTATTTCAGATTTTTGGTGCTGAAAGCGGTACCATTATTTTGCATAGAAATATATAGTTTTTTTATTGTAGGCTGTAATTTTTAGGAATAACTCACTGAAATCTGTCCAAACAAGAGTCTAGTAAACATCCCGGGTAGGATAAAATTTGAAACACAAAATCATAAATTATAATTTAATAAATAATCATAAAAAATAATAATATAATAATAATACATTTAATTCAATAATATAATCAAACCAAAAACACTGAAATTTGAAATATAGCGCCAAGTTCGCACATTGCTGAGCAAAGTCGCAGAATCGTTTTCAGTGTCTGATGATGAATTTCCCCCACGAATCATTATCACTCAATTCTGCAAGTGGTTCTGATTTACTATCGCTGTTCTCTAGCCGTCTAAAACCACTTTTGACCTAAAGGGACGCTTTTTGGACGCCATGGACTTTTCTCAGTTTCCAGGCAGAAAGAACAGACAAAATGCAGGCAGGGCACAGGACAAAGCACTCGGGACAAAATGTATGTGAAATGGGTTGAAACAGCAATGTTTTGCTATGTAAAATTTGTTTGGAAAGAAATGACATTTTTAAAAATTTTCAAATTTCCCGCCGCCGCCGGCGGCACCCGTATGTCCCGATGTCACAGGGACCAGAACACAGAAGCCGGATGCCGGCATCGGCCGGGGACGCTGCTGGGGACACATCGTGGGAGCGAAGGACAAGGTAAGCTCTGCAGGGACTCCCTATGCAGCGCCGCATGGTAAGCCCGAGTGTAGCTCCGGGTTACCGCTTTTGGTACAGACATTTTACCCCGAGCTACACTCGGGAATACCGCCAGGGAGGTTAATGGCAATGCTTGTTCTGATGATAGCTGTCTAAGGCAGGCCACTGAGGAGTTGAAAACCAAAAGTTCTGTTGATCGAAAAACGAAACCGGCTCATACGATTGTGCCAGCAAATGTTTTGTTAAAAAAAAAAAAAAAAAGACCTCAGCATGTTGGATCAGGCACTTACAATTTCAGCACAAAAATCGTGTGTCACTAATGATGTGAAAAACGTTTTGACGTTCAACGTGACATTTTTTGAGTTTTGGACTTGTCTATGGCCTGCCTAAGAGAAGATTTTGGAGAGATTTCTTCTGGGACAAGAAATAAAGAGAAATGAAGGGAAGTTTACCCGATGAGACACAAAAGAAAAAAAAATAACTCTACTATCCAAAATAAAGACTCTGCGTACACAATTTAATTTTGTACAGATTTATTTTGACATAATAACAGACATACTTTTGTTGTAGGTAAGATCCCCAAAATCATTTTTCTTTTCTAGGATTACAAAAAGAACCCGATACACTTTATGCACTCTGGAAATGTATTGTGGTCCACAGGCTGTGCAGTTTATAATACTGATAAAGGAATGTGCAGGAACATTAATATTTACTTTCATGCCCAAAATGAACCTGCAAAACTGATGGCTTCATGGTAGCTGGTCGCTAGAGGTTAAAACATCTCATAAACCCATATTATACAATTTATATTCATTATGCAGGGTTTAAGTAAATCTTTAGCAGCAATTCAGTTTTAAAAAATGCACAAGTAAACATTAAGTAAATTAGCCATGGGAAAATCAATTAACTGTCCAAACTGTGACTGAAGAAACCAAGAAGCAGCAGACTATCCATGGCAATGCTTGTAACACACACAGTCCCAAGGAAAATTTTGCCTGCTAAGGAAGGCAAAGTCTACTTAAGTTTTCAAAAGAATTTTGTTATGTAATTCATTACGCAAGTATTAACTTTCTAGGACAATATTGGGTGACTGTTTGAAAGAAAAAGATTGATGTTGCGCTTAGGAAAGAAAAACACAAAATATTAACTATTTCAAAAATGGACCGCGCTAAGGTCACAAATTGACTAAATAAACTGTGCAATCATTAAAGTGATAACACTGAGCAAAATACAAATAAAATATTAATATTCAGTCCCAACATGTGAATAATTGGTGCAACGGTGCTGTATCTTTAACGGTGATACTCCATACTGAAATGACAAGTGCTTCACTGTGTTCACACTGGTGCCCCACATAGATGTAAACTCATGACCACCTATCTTTAGGTAAGTCACACTCGCTTTTTGGGACTATCCCAGTTTGCAAACCGGTCCTGATGGTCGATATTCCTTCGCCCTTATAACCGTGGTTGCTGGTAGTAACCAATAACTTTCCACTAGATCTGCATCAATGTTAGGCAACTCCTCTCCTCCACAGGCAGTATTTCATATTTTCAGCATAAATCAAAACAAAACCAGACATCCCATAGTGTAAAACTGTATAAAACTTTAATATGGGGTCAAACAATAGAAATGCCACAAACAAAAAAAAGTTCCTTTCATGGCACCAGGTGTATTCAGCTTTGTATATTATGAATGGGAATTAAGATGGCCGCCTTGTTCCAGCGTGCGTTCCAAATACCGGAAGTGACGTCAGCGGAAGTTGCGTCATAAGCCCCCAAAGCGTTTTGACCAATATAACGTCTTCAGGAAGTACTTCTTTTTTACTTCCTTTGTACTTTCTGAAGACGAGTATCACCGCTAAAGATACAGCATCGTTGCACCAATTATTCACATGTTGGGACTGAATATTAATATTTTATTTGTATTTTGCTCAGTGTTACCACTTTAAAGATTGCACAGTTTATTTAGTCAATTTGTGACCTTAGCGCGGTCCATTTTTCAAATATCGGGTGACCGTTGACTCTACTGTTGAGGCACGCTAAGGCTTATGATTATACAGTTGGAAAGCCAACATTTATATTTCATTTTACTCTTGTATGCTTACAAAGGAGTGAAATTTTCAAAGCCAAAGAAGCCTGCCATGTCTTGGAATCTCTACTGCCCCAGGCAATGACCTTTCCAACAAATGACTATCGTCCATTGATGAAGGGTTTATTAGGCAAACATGACTGATCATATAAGGCCGAATATGTTGACTTTTCGCCAGTTCCACAACCATCCCAACAAGTTTGGGGAGGAAGGGGGGGGGGGATAATTTTTAAGATTAAATCTTGGCAGACTAACTTTGAATTTAAGAGAATCTCACTGGAAATATTGCGAGTGAGCTGAAGAAAAGGTCAGCTCAATTTGCCTTTAATTTAAGCTCTCTAGAATTCTTTGGCATATGCAGCAAACCTTTCACAGATCTTCCAAGAAGGAAGCAGCTTGAAAGATTCAATGTTGTGCAATGATGTCCTTCTGAAAACTACAGAACATAGTGCTTGGAACCGGAACACTTTGGCCTGTGAGTAAATGACATCCAAAGGCAAGCTGCCTGAAAAGAAATATGGAGGCTGAATATCTCTCGGTGCTCAGTGGTGCCACCCACAGGTAGGACAGTGTAAGCAGACAGCATTGCCCAGCAGGCATTTAGGCTTATGGAGCAAAGCTACTACATCATTTGCACCCATAACTGGTACTCTTTCTCCCCCTGATGTGAGGATCATGTCGCTTCACCCCATTGTGAAGCGAAAGCAAGCTCTGATGAAGAAGGTTCGTCCTTCGAAACGCGTCAGCTGTTCCCTGAGTGTCCACTCCTCTGATGGGACTCGCGCAGGCTGCTTTTATCCTTAGTCCCTTTGAGGACTTACATGCATGATATACTTCAGTGTATTATTCTGTAATTAATCAATTTTGGCTTACTGAGGTAATGCGCAAGGTTGGTGCGCTCTTTATTTGTTTTCGCTTCACAGTATTGGTCGGGCTTCCCCAGCCTTGTTTGGAGCTGCACAACCCCATATGCACTGGTGGTAGAAACTTCCAAGTCCTGACTCCATCTACCTACCCCGTGTTGGGTCATAGAGCGCAAGAGAGTTAGTTTTGCTTCACCCCATTGGACAGGGCTTGTGCCAAAGCAACTAATCACCAGAGAATACTGTGACATGGGGGGACCCATGACATCACCCCCTGTCTAAGCCCTGACACCAACTGACACCAAAGCTGGGGATGTTACGGATGTCCACTGTGAGGACTCTCTAGATTTATAGAGTTAGGACCACAGATACTCAGGGTGCCGTGACGTGGCTCTGTGGCTTAAGTATGTATATGCAAATGTGTGGTCACTAAACCCCTGTTTTTAAACGCATGTTCCTAGACAGGTTAATTTGGTCTTTGATAGTTGGCCAACTGGCTGGCAGATTGAACTGGCTTTTCTTATCCCCCTCTGTTGATAAGTTATACATATCCATGTTCCTTGCCGACAATAGCCGTGATTAGACTGGGGTAGGCTGGCAAGTTGAACTGGATACTTCTATTTTTTGAATCTTTCACATAGTGACGCCCTCCATGTTCACTGTTTAAAAAGCCAGTTATAGACGTGGGCAGGTGATCAGTTTTTTTGTATGTTTTGTAGGTTCAGTGGGTGCACTGGACTCCCTAGCTGCCGTTGTGCTATATGCTGGGTGTCAGGTGCGCTCCCAATACCTTTAATGAGGGGTGGGGCACCCTCACGTTTATCTGCCCTTGTTTCTATCCATTTAAATGCATGTGCCTCCAGTGTGAGGACTCTCTAGATTTATAGAGTTAGGACCACAGATACTCAGGGTGCCGTGACGTGGCTCTGTGGCTTACTTATGTATTTGCAAATGTGTTCTAACTAAACCCCTGTTTTTAAACGCATGTTTCTAGATAGGTTAATTTGGTCTTTGATAGTTGGCCAACTGGCTGGCAGATTGAACTGGCTTTTCTTATCCCCCTCTGTTGATAAGTTATACATATCCATGTTCCTTGCCGACAATAGCCGTGATTAGACTGGATATTTCTATTTTTTGAATCTTTCACATAGTGACGCCCTCCATGTTCACTGTTTAAAAAGCCAGTTAAAGACCTGGGCAGGTGATCAGTTTTTCGGATGTTACGGATGCTGCAATGAGGAAGTAATGAGGGAGCACATACTTTAATACAAAAGCCTGGGGGGTGATTTGCCGCCACTAACTTTTTTCACTGTCATGTACACAGTGAACCAATAATGTCCTCTCTCTATTGAAATACCACAAATAAAAGATAACTGCATTGTCACCGAAAATCATGTCCATCCTATGAATTTCAACTTCCATTGTTGTAGATGTATTAGATTGGAGCTCATACTGATTTAATTCACTTCTCAGTTTAGAGCAATTGTTATCTTAAGTCTAAAAAGACCCAGTTCTTGTCCTGTCTGGCCTGTATTCTAGGAGTCCAGTTACAGGATGCTGTTAAGGAAATAATCACATACTTGCATCTGTGAATGCTACATGTTTAATACCCTGGACTGGAACTGATAATAGCCTGCTTTTGGGCTCCTTCAGCTAGAAATGTACTGGATTACAGTTCCACTCTAGTTAAAGGGTAACTCATCTTTCACAGGAAAAAATAGCAACTAAAAAATAATAATGCGCAAATTGTTGGCGCTGTATAAATCCTGTATATGTAATAATAATATTTTAATATAGAGTATACAATTGCAAAACTCATATTGTAATTGAATGTTGTTAAAAATTACCTTTCCTTTCCAATCTGCAGCTCTGTAATTTTCTGTAATGCAAAATGGCTACCTGGGGGCGTTCTGTACACAGATGGTATACAGAGTGCCCCCCAGAAATGTCATTTCCTGCTTGGGTGATTGTCTTACTGAATTTTCCCAGAAGTCTGCTCTAAGCTACATATCAGATTTTGAGCATCCCCCGCAACAAAAAAATCATCATTTTTGGCGAGATACTGCAAAATTAACTCGCGTCTAAAGGGATGCAGACCCTGCCACTTTCCTCAGAGGGCCACAGGCGCAGCAGCTGATTGATAATTATAAAATCACTCCCATTCACATTCACTCTGCTATGGACACAGATAGAAAAACAGCTATTTCTTCAAGAATAACAAAAGTTAAGAATCTGCAAGAAGTTTGTTAAAATCCCTGCAATGTGCATAGATCACCGTGAGGAGGATGTTTTTTCTCATCAAAAGTGGAGTTACTCTTTAAAATGTTACTAACCCCAGGACCCTACATTCACTATATGTGCAGTCCCAGGACCCTGCATTCACTGTATCTGGTCTCCCCGGACCCTGCATTCACTGTATCTGGTCTCCCCGGACCCTGCATTCACTGTATCTGATCTCCCCGGACCCTGCATTCACTGTATCTGGTCTCCCCGGACCCTGCATTCACTGTATCTGGTCTCCCCGGACCCTGCATTCACTATATCTGGGCTCCCCGGACCCTGCATTCACTGTATCTGGGCTCCCCGGACCCTGCATTCACTGTATCTGGTCTCCCCCGGACCCTGCATTCACTAAATCTGGTCTCCCCGGACCCTGCATTCACTATATCTGGTCTCCCCGGACCCTGCATTCACTGTATCTGGTCTCCCCGGACCCTGCATTCACTGTATCTGATCTCCCCGGACCCTGCATTCACTGTATCTGGTCTCCCCGGACCCTGCATTCACTGTATCTGATCTCCCCGGACCCTGCATTCACTGTATCTGGTCTCCCCGGACCCTGCATTTACTGTATCTGGTCTCCCCGGACCCTGCATTCACTATATCTGGTCTCCCTGGACCCTGCATTCACTATATCTGGGCTCCCCGGACCCTGCATTCACTGTATCTGGGCTCCCCGGACCCTGCATTCACTGTATCTGGTCTCCCCCGGACCCTGCATTCACTAAATCTGGTCTCCCCGGACCCTGCATTCACTGTATCTGGTCTCCCCGGACCCTGCATTCACTATATCTGGTCTCCCCGGACCCTGCATTCACTGTATCTGTTCTCCCAGGACTCTGCATTCACTGCATCTGGTCTCCCCGGACCCTGCATTCACTGTATCTGGTCTCCCAGGACCCTGCAATCACTATATCTGGTCTCCCCGGAGCCTGAATTCACTATATCTGGTCTCCCCGAAACCTGCATTCACTATATCTGGTCTCCCCGAACCCTGCATTCACTATATCTGGTCTCTCCGGACCCTGCATTCACTATAGCTGCTCTCCCCGGACCCTGCATTCACTATATCTGTTCTCCCCGGAGCCTGAATTCACTATATCTGGTCTCCCCGAAACCTGCATTCACTATATCTGCTCTCCCCGGACCCTGCATTCACTATATCTGTTCTCCCCGGACCCTGAATTCACTATATCTGGTCTCCCTGGACCCTGCATTCACTATATCTGGTCTCCCTGGACCCTGCATTCACTATATCTGGTCTCCCCGGACCCTGCATTCACTATATCTGGTCTCTCCGGACCCTGCATTCACTATAGCTGCTCTCCCCGGACCCTGCATTCACTATATCTGTTCTCCCCGGAGCCTGAATTCACTATATCTGGTCTCCCCGAAACCTGCATTCACTATATCTGCTCTCCCCGGACCCTGCATTCACTATATCTGTTCTCCCCGGACCCTGCATTCACTATATCTGGTCTCCCCGGACCCTGCATTCACTATATCTGGTCTCCCTGGACCCTGCATTCACTATATCTGTTCTCCCCGGACCCTGAATTCACTATATCTGGTCTCCCTGGACCCTGCATTCACTATATCTGGTCTCCCTGGACCCTGCATTCACTATATCTGGTCTCCCACAGTACACAGAACATGGAAATGCAATTATTTTAGTAAATATAAACTGCCAAATATCTTTTCTCATCAGCAGTTAAAGCAATCTTGTGACTTCAGCTGAGCATTGGTTAAAGCTTGTAGGAGGAGTTTTCTTTCTGCTCTAGGAGGATGTGAAACCCATCACTCTCTGTCTGGACAGTGCTGATTGGCCCTGTGCTAATAACATGCACTCTCTCAAGAAAAAAAAAAAAACCTCTATAGCAATACACACTACACTGAGCATGTGCATGTGGATACAGGTTCAGTCTGTGTTATCAGGTGGACATTTGAAGAAGAGGAGGGACAGAGAAAACAGGATCAAACAGCCTTTTTACACAATGCGGAGGATTAACCCCTGAGGTTCCACAGTGAGTATAACAAGCATGCTTTACTGCATATACAGACTGATTGTACTGTTGTGGGTTTAGTAACACTTTAAGCTTTGACAATAAACGCATGCACGTTAAATCACCTTCCCACATTCGGCATTAAGGCATTCTATTGGCCAGAATGACCCCGACCCTCTGTCTGGACAGCGCAGTTTGGCCCCGTGCTGATCACATGCACTCTTCCCCCCCAAAAAAAATCACCCTAGCAATACACACCAAAATGAGCATGTGCAGCTTGCCCCCAAGGCTCTGTTCTATCAGCAGATGGATTGCGGACAGTAGAAGAAGGGGAGGATCAGAGAAGACAGGATCAAACACCCTTTTTACACAAGGATTAACCCCTTAGGTTCCACAGTGAGTATAACAAGCATGCTTTACTGCATATACAGACTGATTGTACTGTTGTGGGTTTAGTAACACTTAAAGGAGGAGTACAGCCAAAGCTCTTTTGGTTGTACTTCTCTTGTGGATCACAGGAGTGCAATTTGTTCTGCACTCCTGTGACCTGTTTTCAGCTGACAGCGGACTGAATCCATCAGCTGACAGTAACCGCTCTCTGCTCAGAGCGGCTGTGAGAATTCAGCGATCAGCGGTCATATGAGTTCTCACATTTGGAGCCGGCGAGGGACAGATGCAGCATCAGACCGAAGCTGTGTCCGCCTACGTAAGTATGAATTGGAAAGAAAAATAGAAACCCATATTTCTCTTTTAGGAGTCAAAAGAACAGAATACAGTTGCTCCAACGGACACCAATAATAACAACTTAACCCCTTCCCGCAAAAAAAACTTGAACCTTTACCACCAGTTTAAAACAAGACCTCATTGACCTCACTGTTGCTGCAGCATCTCTGGAGAAAGTTCTCCTTATACTTTACAGCTGAAACTTCTCAATTTTACTTGCACTTTGTAGCTAAGATCCCTCTGCCAGCAGTCCCTTAGGGCTCATGTACACTGCAACTGACAAACTGACGTTCAGGAGCTGTTCAGCGTTCAAGCGTTGATCCCCTGAACTCTCCCTAATGTTTCCTATGTTTCCATGTACACATCGTCGTTTACAGTCGTTTACAAGCAGTTGAGTTTACAGTCGTTTTTTTGAACGCACCAAAATTGCTTTCAGGAGTAGATTTCAAACGCCAAACACTTGTAAATGTGGTTAACCGCATTTACAAGCATTTGCGCTTAGATGCGTTTTTTAACTGTTCAATATCCAGATGCTGCCCAGAGCCTTTTTTCTTCATCAGAAATGCATGCAAAGCATTTTCCATGTATTCAAATGGACCCGGTACACCAGCGCAATCAGTTCAAGGTTTTGCGTGAAGGAAAAAATGGTAGAACATGCAGCATTACGTTCATGATGGGATCCATAGTGAATACAACCAGAAAAGACAGGTCATCTCAACACATACTGATCTCTCTGCTTCTACTCTCTCTATTTCTCTCAAAATGTCTGAAATGTTTCATTATTTACTATTTTTCAGTGCATTCTGGGCATTTGGGAGGGTCTCCTAAGATTATCTTATAAAAAACGCTTCTAAGTGCAAATGCGCATAAACGCGGTATGCAAATGCGGCTAAACTGACGTTTTTTTAACCTACGTTTTCTAGCAGTCAGAACAGTTTTCCAACCGCCCTGTGTACATGAGCTCTAACTGTTAACAGGGAGTAGGTTCACAGGAAGAGGAAGAAAGGAGTGTTGACAGTAAGGGGTTTATTTACTAAAGCTGGTTTACTCAGAATCTTGTGCACTTCTGCATGGAAACCAATCAGCTTACAGATTTTAATGCTAAAACTTAACTGAACAAGCCGAGGTTAGAAGCTGATTGGCTACCATGCACAGGTGCACCAGATTCAGAGTGAACCAGCTTTAGTAAATAAAGCCCTAAATGTAACATCTTCACTGTTCCTAGATTGTAAGCTCAAAAGAGCAGGGCCCTCGAACCCCTCGTGTATTGTTCTGTTACTGTATTGTCTCATGTTCTGTCCCCCACTATAATGTACAGCGCTGAGCAAACCTTTCTGGCGCTATATAAATACTGTATAATAATAATAATAATATTGTGTTCTTTGAGGATGAACTGCACCAGAATGGCTGATAGCACAGAGTTCAGTGAGGGCTTGATCACAGTTCTAAATGACATCACCTCTAATATGTATGTCTAAGACCAATAAAAATGATCAGTTGTTTGATCCCCAGGAGCCTGCAGTCCACTGATTAATGTTCTCAGGCACAGTTCCCCACGCTGTTCATGTAAGCTCCAAAGACGACCAGTTGTGCACTCCTGTTTTTGAGGCTATGCTGTCACTGACAGACTAACAATCAGCTGATCAACATGACCATCCAATCATTACAAACTACACAGTCAACCATTACAAACAAACTTATCCACCCCACAGATGGCACTATGGCTCTTTCTGTGTGCACATCTGTACACTGTACAGTGTCAAAAAATATAACAGTGTGTAACAAAAAAATCTGTAATAATGTAAAGGGGTTTAAAAGTTTGAATAAAAAGTTAAATAAAAAAATGAACCTTTAGAATCGCTTTAAAACCTTATGCCAAATTAAAGCCTTCTATATCCTTAAAAACGAATAAGGTTGCCAAATTAGACCTAAAACTATTATCGGTTTAAAGGTATTGTACATTTTCAAATGTTTTTGTTATTTTAGCTAGGTGTTAGTGTTGTTATACTTGCTGGGTTGTTTTTTATGCTTTACTTTGCAATGATGGGCTCACATGTTGTGGCTGCAGCTCGTGATATCATGGCCGATGATCAACTCTCCTATATCCATGTATTAATCCACCTAGCTTGTCCCTATTTTCACTCTAAAGGGACAAGCAACTTCTCTTATAAATGCCTTGCCATTTCCTCTGTGTTGCATCACAAATGTGGCAGTGGCTAATGTGATGAAAGACTACATGGTGAGCTCTCTGTTAATTGTTCTGCCTGCTTGTGGTTGTGTTAGATCTAATTACTGCTAAGCTGACACCTGAACAGCACCAGACTGCGAGGCCCAGGGATTTTGGGATATGTTGTTTCTTTGCAGGAAGTGTCAGTTCTCAGGCTACAGACAGAGGTGATGCATTAACCTGTGCAGTGCCATGCAGAATGTCTCATGTTTGAACAAAAAAAGACACTTTTGACACCAGAATGTGAAGATTTGCTCTATTATAGGCTTTACAGTGCGTACAGAGCAACAAATGAGTCCAAAATCTACTTGATCAATATACATATTGTATAGGTGAAAAACACAAGATGCAGTCAGGAAGAGTTGTATTGCCTTTAAGTGATGCATACTGAAGCTGATCTGCAACTACACAAAACGTTTGGTTGAGGTTATTGCTGCCAAAGGAGGGTCAACCAGTTATTAAGTCCAAAGGTTCACATACTTTTTCCTCCCTGCACTGTGAATGTTTACATGTTATGTGCAATTAAACCATGGCAACATCTAATGTTTGTGTAGTATTATGTTCAGCAGACTGTGTTCTTCTATTGTTGTGACTTAGATGACATTCAGAGCACATTTTATGCCCAATTCATGCAAAACTCCACGTAATCCCAAGGGGTTCACATATTTTTTCTTGCAACTGTATATATATATACAGAGTGGATATAAAAAGTCTACACAGTCCTGTTAAAATATAGAAAGGTGCAGCGCTAAAAATGACAATAACAGGGAATCAATAAAATCAATATATGATAATTATAATTAATGATATAAATAGTCCCAATAAAAATAAGATAAAATAAGTAAAAGTGACTCTTGTGCTCTGGTAACTCTGGATCCTGTATAGGTGCAATAATGGTGAAAGTAATGCGCACTCACCGGACGCGCATATTAAATGCCCCTTATATAATTATTCCAGATATCATCAGCACGGAGAGGGGTCAGGAACTATGATGTCTTCCCTCTAAAGGGTGGTGGGTCATCAGACAGGATCCTTTTAAGGAATATTTACAGGTGATCCTCATCCTTCAGGGTTCCCCTTTAAGGTGCCTGATAATGCTCCCTGGATTTGTAGGTATCCACTGAAGATATGGAGATCTCTCCTGGAGTAGTGTGTCTAAAAATTCAGAGAGCTAGGCTGCAGAAAAGAGCTTCATGAGCACAGATATCTAAGAGATGGCCGGAGCAACATGACTTTTCTCATCAGCAGTTAGAGCAGTCTTGTTACTTCTATCAGTGTCCAGTAGAGCACATGTTAAAGTTTGTAGGAGGAGTTTTCATTCTGCTGTAGGAGGATGCAGAACCCCTGACCTCTGTCTAGACCAGGGGTGGGCAAACTTTTTGACTTGAGGGCCGCAATGGGTTCATATATTGGACCCGGGGGCCGGACCAAGAGTAGATGAATGATGTGTATGTGTCATCCATAGTAAGTATAGTAATATTCCCCCATAGTAAGCATAGTAATTAATCCCCCATATAGTAATTCATCCCCCATAGTAATTCATCCCCCATATAGTAATTCATCCCCCATATAGCAATTCGTCCCCCATATAGCAATTCGTCCCCCATATAGCAATTCATCCCCCATATAGTAATTCATCCCCCATATAGTAATTCATCCCCCATAGTAATTCATCCCCCACATAGTAATTCATCCCCCATATAGTAATTCATCCCCCATAGTAATTCATCCCCCACATAGTAATTCATCCCCCACATAGTAATTCATCCCCCATATTAATTCATCCCCCATATAGTAATTCATCCCCCATATAGTAAGTCCCCCATATAGTAAGTCCCCCATATAGTAATTCATTCCCCATATAGTAAGTCCCCCATATAGTAATTCATTCCCCATATAGTAAGTCCCCCATATAGTAATTCATTCCCCATATAGTAAGTCCCCCATATAGTAATTCATTCCCCATAAAGTAAGTCCCCCATATAGTAATTCATTCCCCATATAGTAAGTCCCCCATATAGTAATTCATTCCCCATAAAGTAAGTCCCCCATATAGTAATTCATTCCCCATAAAGTAAGTCCCCCATATAGTAATTCATTCCCCATATAGTAAGTCCCCCATATAGTAATTCATTCCCCATATAGTAAGTCCCCCATATAGTAATTCATTCCCCATATAGTAAGTCCCCCATATAGTAAGTCCTCCATATAGTAATTCATTCCCCATATAGTAAGTCCCCCATATAGTAATTCATTCCCCATATAGTAAGACCCCCATATAGTAATTCATCCCCCATATAGTAAGTCCCCCATATAGTAATTCATTCCCCATATAGTAAGTCCCCCCTATAGTAATTCATTCCCCATATAGTAAGTCCTCCATATAGTAATTCATTCCCCATATAGTAAGTCCCCCATATAGTAATTCATTCCCCATATAGTAAGTCCCCCATATAGTAATTCATTCCCCATATAGTAAGTCCCCCATATAGTAAGTCCCCCCTGTGTCAATTCACTTACCTTTGCTCCTCCGCGCGTTCCTCTCGTATTCCCGCGCCGTACTGGTCTTCAGGGAGGACTGTGAGAGAAGAGTTCGTCACGCTGCCCCGCCTACATCCTGGCTGCCCCGCCTACATCCTGACAGCTGCAGAGTCCTGACGCCCGAGAGGAGGGAGGGGGCGGCCATCCTAGAGGGGGGGCGGCCATCCGAGAGGAGGGGAGGGGAGAGGAGGAGAGGAGGTCGCCCGCCCGCCCGAGAGGAGGGAGGGGAGCGGGCGCCCGGCACACAGGAGAGCCGCATCTATTGTAAAGAGCCGCGGCTTGCCGACCACTGGCCTTGCGGGAGCCTAGCTCCGCGGGCCGGATTAAAAGGTCCGCCGGGCCGTATACGGCCCGCGGGCCGTAGTTTGCCCATTGCTGGTCTAGACAGTGTTGATTGGCCATGTGCTGATCACATGCACTCTCCTCCTCCAGTCCCAGCTCTCCCGCTCAGCCCTTCCCCAGCACTCCTTAGCCGTTCTGTCCCAGGTGGCCCCCGTATTCTTCATATGTCTGGGCTATGGGGTAGACTGGTAAGATGGAAGCCTTTTCTTGTGAATAAAAACATACAAGCCTGGCTAAATTTTTCAAACACACATCTGAAGTCTCCCAAAAGCATGTGGGAAAATGTGTTCTGGTCTGAGGAAACCAAGGTTGAACTTTTTGGCCATAATTCCAAAAGATATGTTTGGCACAAAAACAACACTGCACATCACCAAAAGAACACCATACCCACTGTGAAGCATGGTGGTGGCAGCATCATGCTTTGGGGCTGTTTTTCTTCAGCTGGAACTGGGGCCTTAGTCAAGGTAGAGGGAATTATGAACAGTTCCAAATACCAGTCAATATTGGTACAAAACCTCCAGGCTTCTGCTAGAAAGCTGAACATGAAGAAGAAAGATTAATCTTTCAGCATGACAACGACCCAAAGCATACATCAAAATCAAAAAAGGAATGGCTTCACCAGAAGAAGATGAACGTTTTGGAATGGCCCAGCCAGAGCCTAGACCTAAATCCTATGGGAAATCTGTGGGGTGATCTGAAGAGGGCTGTGCACAGGAGATGCCCTCGCAATCTGACAGATTTTGAGTGTTTTTGCAAGGAAGAGCGGGCAAATATTGCCAAGTCAAGATGTGCCATGCAGACAGACTCATCCCCAAGAAGACTGAGTGCTGGAATCACATCAAAAGGGGCTTCAACAAAGTATTAGTTTAAGGGTGTGCTCACTTATGCAACCATATTATTTCAGTTTTTTGTTTACTTCCCCCCCTAAAAGATTTCAGCTTGTTTTCCAATTGAGTTGTACAGTTTATAGGTCACCTTAAAGGTGGAAAAAGTTCTGAAATGATTTATCTTTGTCTCGTTTTTTTACATCACAGAAACCTGACATTTTAACAGGGGTGTGTAGACTTTTTATATCCAATGTGTGAATATATATATATATATATATGTTACCATTTTCCATTTTATTTGAATATCAATACAGAACACATAATAGCATCTAGTGTCTAAAGCCTAGTACACATGATCGTACGATAATCTTTCACCCAAAATTATTTGAAGGGACAAGCACAAACATTTTTCTTGTATGATGCCAGATCATACGATTTTCATTTAACCAGTACAGTTTTCGTCCAAAAATACAATACAAATATATTACATCACTTTCAAATTTTCTTTCTGTCGTACAAGATTTTTCGTAACCTCTTCACTTTCGATATGAGAAAAAAAAGGTTGATAATTCGTCCAATACTCTCATTGTGTGTACGGGGCTTAAGAAGCCATTTTGCCTTGCCTTACACTTGTCGTGGAGGAAGGGTCTGATCAGGGTGTCCAGGCCAGAGTGGCATGGAGACATACATGACAAATGGAGTTTTTTGGCTCAGTATTTTCTTTTCAAAGTAGAGGGAGGAGTAGGCTGGCCTGGCAGAAGTTGAAAATGTTTCAAGCAACCCAAATGCCAGTTGAAAGCATGCAGTTAACAATCTGTGAAGAAATTTACGTGGTCTACAGACAGCAATCAGCCGTACAATTTTTTTTTACAATATGTCGGACCCTAGTTCAGATTTTGTGCCTCTGTTTTGTGGCTCTGAGTTGAAGGATATCACCCAAATATGAATCTGGACCATCATGAATGGAAAAACCAACAGTCTTGACTGCCATGGAAATAAATAAAACATGCAAAAAGGAAGAGTGTAGGTGTTATCTCAAAGATATACTAAGCTGGTATCAATGTGCTGAAACAGGCAGTGAGACCAAAAAGAGGAAATAAGGGAGTTATCTTTGCTAAATATAGAGGAATTTAAAGCTGAACTCTATGCAGACACATAAAATGCCAGTTAAAACAGATGTGTAATTTTTTTTCTTTTAGCAAATGCATTTTTCTATAAACCTGCAATCAGTACCAAAACCTTCGAGTCTTAAAGCCGTATTAAACCCAAACATTTATTATATTATTATACCAATTCCTAGATGTGATGGCTGCATTTGCTTCCTTTGTATGCTTTCGCTCTTATATTTTCTCTCTTCTATTTTCATCGGGTGATCCAGCCAGTAAGAACCATGTACTAATGAAGGTGTGCTTACAATGATTAGCTTTTATTTATTTATGTAAAACCTTTATTCCAAAAGGAAAAACTGTTGCTGTAACTGCTAAAAAAAAAAAGTGTAAGCTTGAATTTTCAAATTGTTAATTTATTTAAATCTGCTAGTAAATCTAACACTCTCCTTCTCCCAGACTGACAACACTGCTGTCGAAGTGTGCCCTTGTGACCCTTCATTCAGAGCAGGGGGTGCTCTAATACAGGAATTAGCTGTCACTTTCCCTGGAGCTAAAGGATACTTTGTTTATTTTATCTCGGGAAACAAACTAAAAGGAAACATTGTTTCTTTCAACTCAGAGAAATAAACTAAAAGGAAATGTTCTTTCTTTTAGCTGGGGGGAAAGTGACAGCTGATTCTCTGAGCTATAGTGAAGAAAAAAAAAGGCCGGTAATTACATTCAAAAACCGGCACTGACCTATAATGACAGTGACTTTTTTAAAACTTTTTCTGACCTCTGGAATGGATTAATTGGTTTTCAATGCATTCCTATGGGAAACCACACTTCGGTTTATGATTTTTTTGCAATATGAAACGTCCCAGAAAACGCATTAAATTCATAAACCGAGGTACACCTGTAAATAAATTTTTGGGCTTGAGTTTAATACAGCTTTAATTTAGGCTTTCTGTTATTTACTGTACAATAGCATTCAAACTGTAGATAGGAGTGGCAGCAGTAAGTGGCAGTTTATCTCTGTTGCACATCTCATGCACATGTGCCAACTGGGATCAAGCTGAGAGAAGGAGAAAGCACAGCTCATAACTTACTGGTGTGCCGCTGCTCCTAGAGTCACTCAGCAAACAGGACATGACACAAGGGGCGTATTTGCCAAGAAGCGAGCAAGGCATTTGCCTTAGGTGTTATTTTTCAAGGGGGCGGCACCGCCCCCCAGAAGAAGGGATGCTGGTTCTCCTGGGCACCGTGGTTAGGCAGCACAGTGGAGTGCCACCCCCTGGAAGAAGGGATGCTGGTTCTCCTGGGCACCGTGGTTAGGCAGCACAGTGGAGTGAGGGGAGCGCAGCTCCCCCAGAAGAAGGGATGCTGGTTCTCCTGGGCACTGTGGTTAGGCAGGACAGTCGAGGGAGGGGAGCGCAGCCCCCGGAAGAAGGGATGCTGGTTCTCCTGGGCACCATAGTAAGTCAGCACAGTGGAGTGAGGGGAGCGCAGCCCCCCAGAAGAAGGGATGCTGGTTCTCCTGGGCACCGTGGTTAGTCAGCACAGTGGAGTGAGGGGAGTGCCGCCCCCGGAAGAAGGGATGCTGGTTCTCCTGGGCACCGTAGTTAGGCAGCACAGTGGAGTGAGGGGAGGGCCGCCCCCCAGAAGAAGGGATGCCGGTTTTCCTGGGCACCATGGCTGGGCAGCAGAGCAGAGTGATGGGAGCCATGGGAGCAGCCATGAGACTCCGGGAAGGGAGCCACTGTGATGGTGAGTCTCTCTCCAGGGGCAGTCTATGCGGGGGCTGTGGTGTGTGGGGGGAGGGGGAGAGGGTCACAGGTGGGGATGGCTGGTGGACAGCGGGGGCTGGGGGTTTAGTATCAATACAGAGCTCTAAATACACTCCTGCGTGACATCACTATATTCCTTTACAATAATACAGTAAGCACTGTCACTCTTCTGGCTGTCCTGTCTGGCAGAGTTATACGAATCTTAATACTGACTGGACAGAATACAAAAATCTTTTGGCAGAGAAGACTGAATTTTTTTTCAACTGTGTATTTTGCGGCTTGTCAGAAGGTCAGCTTAAAGGTGGCACCTTCCAGAAAACTGAACCGGAGATTCAAAAAACCAAGGCCTGGTTAAGACAAGTGATTAGCCATTTAATTACAGTACAAGACATCTTCCAGACATAGCTCAATGTCCTGCACTTCCAGATCAGAGGCACAAGTACTCCAGACACTTAAATTTAATTCCAACTAAATAAACACCTGTCAGCTTGTTCTTTGCCAACACACACCTAAAAGGCTCCTTGTGCTCCCCTCCCTCTCCGAGTCTGAGTGCTGCTGCTCAGGGACTGCAAGAGACCATGTCAGAGAAACACAGGTACTAAGGCTGGCCATGCATGGCTTGATTACTCTTGTTCAGCCCCAAGGACTCCCCCGCTGGAATGTACCCCCCCCCCAACTATGAAAGGCAAGTGGCCTGATTTGGTTCAGGGAGAAGGTGGTACATTTTTCTGCCCTCCCTTTCCTGGCCACCAAGCATTTTTTTATTGTCACTTTTAAAGGACTATGTCCTATTAGTCCCTAACACCATGGCAGCTTTAAGACATCTCCCAAGCATACTATTTAAATGATTTGCATATTTTCTGCAATGTTGCCCTTTACGCTGCAAGAAAAGATCCTCTTTTCCTGGAACTGAATGAATACAAAAATGTATTTGCATTGATACTTGTCCCCCATGGTAATGCACGGCTACCCGTGCACTTTTTCAGCAATATCAGCCACAAAAAAGGCCAGAAAATATAGTCTCTTTCACCTTCCATAGATTTGTGACAGTGGAGTTTAATTCTAAGTTTGGGGTTCGAAGAATTGCTGCTGGGTGTGGCAAATCCTGCTCAAACTGAACTCGGAGAGTTGTGCTCATCCCTATTCATATGCTTTACAGCTTTCTTTTTTCAAAAGTTAAAAAAAAGTATTGCTGTAACTACTCGGTGACTTTTAGCTGGAGTTCAATTCTTTTGTTGCTTGTTCAAAGTGTAACTATGCGGAAAATAAAAAATGTACATATATGATGTCATCGGTCACTAGCATTAAAGTGTATGTAAACTTTAATAATAAACCTCTCCTAACTGCTCCTTTTTGATATGTTAAATATTCCATTGGAAACATGTTATTATATCTGCAAAAAATAGTTGTTGGTCATGTCAAAAATTCAGAGCTGTCCTGTGTCCTCTGCACACTTCCTATGTTATCTCACAGAACCCTCCTTAGTTGTTATCTTGGACTACAGAATGACTTTATATTGTAGGGATCTGAGAGTGAGAGTGGTTACGAGGTTTAGCGAAAGACACTGGGCAGGGCTGACACCTGTCAGTCCACGAAAATTCTGTGTGTTGTCAGCCTGCAACAGTGCATTTCAGGCTGATCAACAGGTCAAGAATTTTACTGTACTTTCAGGGTTTTTAACACCTTCACATGATGTCCTCCCCAAAACACGCCTCGCGTGCACCCTTGAACCGAGCTGCCATCTGTCAACCACTGTGTCCACTGTAAGTGGCACCATGTAATTGCTGTGACCAATCACAGCAGATCACATGACAAATGTAAACAATGGATGGAGTCCATTCATGTCATCCATTGTGTACAATTGTGTTGATCTCTGTGATCGGTCAACGTGATCACATGGTACAGACAGGGCCAATCACAGTCTATCTCTACTATGTGATTAGCTGTGGCCAATCACAGCTAATCACAATAGTAAACACTGAATAAATGGATTTCATTAAAAAAATGGTTGAAATCCACTGTTATAAGCAATCATAGTGTGTAAAAAAAACCCACCGGCTTGGGGACGATCCTACTTATCCCCAGCCGCAACCCACCGGCTTGGGGACATTCCTACTTTTCCCCAGCCGCAACCCACCGGCTCAGGGACGATCCTATTTATCCCCAGCCGCAACCCATTGGCTTGGGGACAATCCTACTTCTCCCCAGCTGCAACACACCGCCTCAGGGACAATCCTATTTATCCCCAGCCGCAACCCATCGGCTTGGGGACAATCCTACTTCTCCCCAACCACAACACACCGGCTCAGAGATAACCCTACTTATCAGCACTGACCACCATTTTAACTATTCCGAGTTAACCCCTTGTTAACCGGAATGTACCGAGGTCCCCATACCACAGATGGATCCCGAACCATTCTACATACAAAATTCTTTCCTCCTCCAAAGACCAACCACCGCCAAGGCTGCCATGACAATCAGAGCCCAAGCACAAAGGGGAGGGAGGGTGGGAAGCTTCTCCTTCTGCAGAAATTTTTGACTGGACTTCCTGGTATCAGACTCTCCCCTACCTTCCTGTGACCCCTCCCAGCAAACAACGCTCCAATCAGGTATATCGCAACTATCCTAACTTCCTACACTTCTTTAACCATTATAGGTTGTCCCTCTATTCACCCCGTCATGTCGTACCTGAGCTTTTTTTTTTTTTGCTCCGGGCCTACCTGAACAAAGAACAGAATGCCTGTGACCTCAATAGGGAGATCTTCCGTGTAGATATTAAGAAGTGGAAAACCCCATTAAATATTTATCCATGATCGTTTCTCTTAGTCCTCATGCACAAGGGACATTTTTATAGCGGCTGTTTTTGGCTTTTGACATTTTTTTCTACAGCCAGTAAACCCCCAGCATGTTATCCTATGTGTCCATGCACACATAGACTGGAATCAATGTTTTTTGGCAGGGACGTTTTCTGGCTGGGAAAAAAACCCAGAACTAGTGGGATTCTACAGGAGTTTTTTAGCTGTAAAAATGTTCTAACGCTGAAAAACACAGCAAAATGTGGTAAAACTCGGTAAAACGCCGCAAACCAGCGTTTTTGGACTTCTTTTTTTACCAAAAAAAAATTTTTTTGTAAGAAAAAAGCTAAAAACCGCAAACACAGAAAAACGTGGAAAAATGCCGCTAAACGCGGCAAACCGCTAATGCAAAATCGCTAAAAAAAGCTGAAAAACTAATTTTTAACATGACTTTACACAGCCAATGTTACCAGTGTTATCAAAACACCCCGTGTGCATGGAGACTTACAGACGAGCATCATTGTGAATGTGAAATAGGGAAAAAGGACAAAAATGAGATCCAATTACAGTGTGGGGAGAAGGGGTTAATTAGGAAGATCTGGAGCTGAGAATGCAATTTGCATGAACTGTACTTTTATACTTGAGGATAGAGTGGAAAAATAACCCTTTTGTATAGAAGAGAAAGCCTCTGCATCAGAGGAAGAGAATACTACTGTTAAACACTATAATTTACAACACTTCCAAAAGGCTATCAATTACCAGAAAAAGTGTAAAAAAAAACAAAAAAAAGGAGAAAAACTAAATTCCTTCAATAACATATTCAGAGCGACAGTATATAGTGTCAGTATTAAAACAATAAGGATCCTGTATAATAGGATATCTATAATATGAATTGTGCTGACAATTTAAAGCTGCACACCCAGAAAGCAGTACACACACAGCCACTGCATGGATGTCTGATTCTCGATAGGAGGTTTATGCCCCTAAAGGTGAGAAACTGGTGTCAGCAGAGGCGTCCAGATTCTGTTCAGCCAGTCTTGTGATCCCAGAGGTAGGTTATTGAACTCAGCCTGCCTAAGACCACACCCCCACTGTGTGATTGGACAGCGAAGGAACAGCAGAACACCGCTGATATTGTCTTCCTCCACTCGTGCCACTTTGTTCTGCAATTTGCTTTCTCTTAGTATATGTGCATGCAGCAGAGCCTGATTGGCTGTTCATGCTAACGCTCTCTCTCTTTCTTGAGTGCTGCTGGGCAGGAGATTATAAAAGACCGATATAAAGACTGATTTAGATATGTGGGCTAGCATTCAAAAACATATTTATTTATTTTTAGGGGTTTTTCATTTTATTTGTTTCATAGTTTTAAATCTCCTAGATTGTAAGCTCTCATGATCAGGGCCCTCTGATTCCTCTTGTACCAAATTGTATTGTAACTGTAATGTCTACCTTCATTTTGGAAAGCGCTGAGCAAACTGTTGGCGCTATATAAATCCTGAATAATAATATAATAATAATATATCTGCCTGTCACTCATAAGATGAATATAAAAGTGTGGGCACACCCAGGAACATTCATTTTGAAAAAAGTGCTTTTCTTATAAAATTTTGCAAATAAATAATATTTCATCATAAATCTTGGCCAAAATGTATTCCGTTATCTTTTTAGTAAAAAAAAAAAAAATACGCCAAATTAGTTTATAACCAAAAATTATAATTTTTTTACATTTTTTTTTATATTATTATTTATGTTTTGTTTTTTTTTACATACCGTCACCCTAGCAGTACAGTGTCACCATGGTGACACTGTACTACTTCTGGGGGGTGATGAAGATTTTTTTTTTTTTTTTACAGTGGTTGCTTTTACACCCATATAGGATGTAAAAGCAATCATTTCTCTCTGTCTGCATTCTTGCAGCCATTGAGAAATACTGTGTGAGCTGTGATTGGTCAGAGCCTTGTACCATGTGACCTCTGTGATCATTCACAGATTTCACACGTAGCAAGCAATGATGTCACAAGTGACATCTTGCTTACTACTTTGCATGTGATCACTGATTGGCCAATCAGTGATCACATGATCGGGACCTCGTACAGAGGTCCCATCCAACGATCGGTGCTTCACTGTGTCCGGAGGACACAGCGGGCACTGGATCGCGGTGGTGCGCGCTCCCAGGGAGCGCGCACAACTAGCAATAGCGGGTGCCGTTTATGAACGGCAACCCGCCCCTGGAGTGCCACCGCCCTGCCGTTTAAAAACAGCAGGCGGACGGCAAGTGGTTAATGGACTCTTATGGTGAAATAAGAGTCTTTCACACTTTTGGTGGGGCATAGGAAGTCATGCTGGAGCTTGTAGTCTCTGAAGACGCCCAGTGGGAGGGGCGAAATGCATCACCCACATGAAAGAATTTTTTTTTATTTTTAACCACTTCAAGTCCGGACACTTTCACCCCCTTCCTGCCCAGCAGAGCCTGATTGGCTGTTCATGCTAACGCTCTATCTCTTTCTTCAGTGCTGCTGGGCAGGAGATTATAAAAGACTGATATAAAGACTGATTTAGATATGTGGGCTAGCATTCAAAAACATATTTATTTAGTTTTAGGGGTTTTTCATTTTATTTGTTTCATAGTTTTAAATCTCCTAGATTGTAAGCTCTCATGATCAGGGCCCTCTGATTCCTCTTGTACCAAATTGTATTGTAACTGTGATATCTGCCTTCATTTTGTAAAGCGCTGAGCAAACTGTTGGCGCTATATAAATCCTGTATAATAATAATAATATAATAATAATATATCTGCCTGTCACTCATAAGGTGAATATAAAAGTGTGGGCACACCCAGGAACATTCATGTTGCTAGATTTTCACAGGTCTACTGCACATTATTCAACGGCATTCCAATAACATTCCTGAAATTTGTGTAGATGGCAAATGCTGAACTTGGCAAAAATATAATGGTGAATATTAAAAAAAACACAAGGCAGTACGTCTTCAGCCTTTGGGATAGATTTAATAAAGGCAAACAGACTGTGCACTTTGCAAGTGCAGGTGCTCTAGAGCTTAGTAAATGAGGTGACGCTTCACTTTGCAAAGAATACCCAATCACATGCAAGTGAAAAAAAACAACAACATTTTTGCTTGCGCATGATTGGATGATGGAAGTCAGCAGAGCTTCCGCTCATTTACTAACCTCTGGAGCAACTGTGCTAGCAAAGCGCATAGTCTATTTGCCTTTAGTAAATCCACCCCATGTGTCCGCCCTTTAACCACTTCCTGTCCGGACACTTTTACCCTCTTCCTGTCCAGGGCAATTTTCAGCTTTCAGCGCTATCACACTTTGAATGACAATTGTGCGGTCATGCAACGCTGTACCCAAATTAATTTTTTACCATTTTTTTGAGACAGATAAAGCTTTATTTTGGTGGTATTTATTCACCGCTGGGATTTTTATTTTTTTTGCTATGTAAATAAAAATGTCCAAAAATTTTGAAAAAAAGGGTTTTTTTTATAAAATTTTGCAAATAAATAATATTTCATCATAAATCTTTGCCAAAATTTATTCCGTTATCTTTTTAGTAAAAAAAAAAAGTCCAAATTAGTTTATAACCAAAAATTATAATTTTTAAACTTTTTTTTTACATTTTTATTTTTTTTTTTTAGATTCTTATTTTTTATTTTTTTTTTACATACTGTCACCCTAGCAGTACAGTGTCACCATGGTGACACTGTACTACTTGTGGGGGGTGATGAAGATTTTTCTTTTTTTTTTTTACACTGATTGCTTTTACACCCATATAGGATGTAAAAGCAATCATTTCTCTTCCTCTCTGTCTGCATTCTTGCACTCATTGAGAAGTACTGAGTGAGCTGTGATTGGTAACAGCTTGGCACATGGTACAACGCTGTTGTGAATCGCCTTGTACCATGTGACCTCTGTGATCATTCACAGATTTCACACGTAGTAAGCAATGATGTCACAAGTGACATCTTGCTTACTACTTTGCATGTGATCACTGATTGGCCAATCAGTGATCACATGATCGGGATGTCCCATCAGAGGTCCCGTCCGACGATCAGTGTTTCACTGTGTCCGGAGGACACAGCGGGCACCAGATCGCGGTGCTGTGCGCTCCCAGGTAGCGCGCACAAGCAGGGTGCGGGGAGGCCGTTTATAAACGGCCACCCGACCCTGCACTGCCACCGTCTGGCTGTTTATATGCAACGGCCAATCGGGAAGTGGTTAATAAATAGACCATCTATAAGTATTGCAACGTGAAGCAGAGGTAGGAAATTTGAATTGCAAACTATATTTATTTACTTTCTCTATCTATAAAATGTGTATGCATATATCTGTACAATTGTATCTGACTCCCAGAAATTTAATGGGCCAGAGATGGGCACCATGTCTGATACGCGTTTCAAAAGATGTTTCTTGGCAAACATATTCAGCCCAGATTCTGTTCAGCCAGTCTTGTGATCAAGGTAGAATGATAGATAATGATCACCTGACACACCCATCAATAGTGCACACTGAATATTAAATAAAAAGTGAGCTGCTGCTCCAATAAAAGGTACAACCTTATCAACAAAATACACAAAATAGCAGGAGCTCTGCCTGTATGTTATACGACATGAAAAGCATGCTTCAATAACAAACATATAACAATACGTTGTGAAATAAATTCCTAAATGTGAAATCAAGTCAACAAAAATCCCTTAATTTCTTTCATGTGGGTGATGCATTTCGCCCCTCCCACTGGGCGTCCTCAGAGACTACAAGCTCCAGCATGACTTCCTATGCCCCACCAAAAGCATGAAAGACTCTTATTTCAGAGTCCATTAAAGTTGGTGAGTGAGGGGTGAGTGAGGGGGCACACAGGCGGGGAGCACAGAGCACTTACCACCTTTTGGATGTGAAAGGGATTTTTGATGAGAAGGAACGGTGGGTGTCCGTGTGAAAGGGGCCTACAGCCAAGTCCAGGATGGGCATAAACTTAGCTCTCACCTCTTCCAACACTTATTTTTCACCTAACCTTTATCCAGCTGTATTCTTGTCAGTTGTCTGGTGCCCTGGGTCATATTCTTTCCTCCGGTGGTGGATAGTCCTTACTCCTGTACCAATGTCCATGCGAGAGCTGTTTTGTACTGAAGCACTTTGAGCCCAGAGTAGCATCATCAGCACCTCCAAAATCCGCACGTTCCTAACCCCAGAAACCACTAAACAGCTCATCCACTCCCTCATCATATCACGACTCGATAACTGCAACTCCCTCCTCACTGGCCTGCCTCGCTGCTGGCTATCCCCGCTTCAGTCGATCCTGAATACGGCTGCCAGACTCATTCACCTTTCCAACCGCTCCGTCTCCGCCACCCCCCTCTGCCAATCCCTCCACTTGCTTCCGATTGCACAACGGATCAAATTCAAAATCCTAACACTGACGTACAAAGCTGTCCACCATACTGCCCCGAACTACATCACTGACCTAATATCCAAGTACCGCCCAGCACGCACACTCCCCTCCTCACAAGACCTCCTTCTCTCTAGTTCCCTGGTCTCCTCCTCCCATGCCCGCCTCCAGGACTTCTCCAGGGTGTCACCCATCCTCTGGAACTCCCTGCCCCAAACCATCAGATTATCACCTACTCTCCTCTCCTTTAGGCGCACCCTGAAAACCCATCTCTTCAGGGAAGCCTACCCCACCCCCTGCTAACTTGCTGACCTCCTCCACTCTTCCTACCACTCCATCCCCCACAGCTATCTCCTCCTGTACCACCATCCCCTCCCTCCTAGATTGTAAGCTCGAAAGAGCAGGGCCCTCGATCCCCTCATGTTTTGCATTGTATTGGTATTGTTCTGTCACATGTTCTGTCCCCCTTTGTAATGTACAGCGCTGAGCGAACTATTGGCGCTTTATAAATACTGTATAATAATAATCATGACGCAGTTCCAGATGGTGGAATCCATGACATCTTGGGATCACAGGACGTGGGCTGAATGACACTGGTTGTCATGCATCCCGGAAGCAAACCAGCTTACTGCTGCTGGGCAATATATTCTTTATAATAAAGATGAGTTAAAGCGGAAGTTCAGCCAAAACGTGAATTTCCATTTTTCTGCCTCCTCCACTTCTCCACTAACACTTTTAGACACTATTTTTTCTGGGGGGGGAATCGCCCACTTCTGCTCAGATCACCTAGACTAGTGAAGAACCATAATCCATAATCCTGGACAGGTAAGTGTCCGTATGTCCAAACAGTATTTGTAGCTGCTGGCTGTTAATATTTTGGGGGGCGGTACTGAAGATCCACTTTTACTTTTTAAATGAAGGCTGAATTTTTTTTTTTTTTAAATTAATGATTAAAGTGATGATAAAGTAATATAACAGTGTGCTATTTTATATTCCACAGCACGCATTTACAGACCTTTCACAGAGTGGTCCTGGATGATTGCTCACCACATCAGTCATCATGTGATACTATGATAAGAGATATGAAATGTGAAACTACAGAGATGAGACAGCCATCCAGAATCTGTAGGTGGACTGGTCTTCCGATTTCCAGCGCATGATGCATTTACCCAATATAACATCAACTCATTTATTCGGAAATGGAACATCTGTGTCAGCAGACTAATAGGAAAAGCCAGAGCACAAGACCTGCTGGTTAAAAGGGAATCTACAAATCTCTACATTTATAAAAAAAAAAAATTAAATAAAAAGCAAAAAAGTAACCAGTGCAATAAAAGCTTAAAATATATGCTCAGGAAAATACATCATACTTTCCCTTTGAAGGCTTGGAATTCTGTAAAAAGAGGAATGCAACATGTTCCACTCACAAGAGCCTAACAGCACATGGGCCATGGTCGAGGTGTAATCACAGTATAAATACAGCTTATTCACATTACCAGACCTTTAGTTGGCCCCCTTTAACACTCCATTGCCGAATGAAAAACAGACATCAATGCCTCTCTATGGAAAAACAGATATAAAGTGAATGGATGATCTTCTGTTTACTTTCACATACAGTTGCAAGAAAAAGTATGTGAACCCCTTGGGATTATGTAGAGTTTTGCATGAATTGGGCATAAAATGTGCTCTGAACGTCATCTAAGTCACAACAATAGAACACAGTCTGCTGAACATAATACTACACAAACATTAGATGTTGCCATGGTTTAATTGCACATAACATGTAAACATTCACAGTGCAGGGAGGAAAAAGTATGTGAACCTTTGGACCTAATAACTGGTTGACCCTCCTTTGGCAGCAATAACCTCAACCAAACGTTTCCTGTAGTTGCAGATCAGACCTGCACAACGATCTGGAGTCATTTTGGACCACTCCTCTTCACAAAACTGTTTCAGTGTAGCAATATTCTTGGGATGTCTGGTGTGAATCGCTCTCTTAAGGTCATGCCACAGCATTTCAATCGGGTTGAGGTCAGGACTCTGACTGGGCCACTCCAGAAGGCGTATTCTGTGCTGTTGCAGCCATTGTTTTGTTGAATTACTTGTATGCTTTGGGTCATTGTCCTGTTGCATCACCCATCCTCTGCGGAGCTTCAGTTGGCGGACAGATGGTCGTACGTTTTCCTGCAAAATGTCTTGATAAACTCTGGAATTCATTTTCCCATCAATGACAACAATCTGTCCAGGCACTGAGGCAGCAAAGCAGCCCCAAACCACGATGCTCCCTCCGCCATGTTTTACAGTGGGGATGAGGTTTTGATGTTGGTGTGCTGTGCCTTTTTTTCTCCACACATAGTGTGGAGTGTTCTTCCCAAACAACTCAATCTTGGTTTCATCTGTCCACAGTATATTTTGCCAGTAGTGCTGTGCAACATCCAGGTGCTCTTTTGCAAACTTCAAACGTGCTGCAATATTCTTTTTGGACAGCAATGGCTTCCTCCGTGGTGTCCTCCCATGTACTCCATTCTTGTTTAATGTTTTCCTTATTGTAGATGTGTCAACAAAAATGTTAGCATGTGCCAGAGATTTCTGTAGGTCTTTAGCTGACACTCTGGGATTCTTCTTTACCTCATGCAGCATTCTGCGCTGTGCTCTTGCAGTCATTTTTACAGGACGACCACGCCTAGGGAGAGTAGCAACAGTGCTAAACTTTCTCCATTTGTAGACAGTCTGTCTTACCGTGGACACATGAACATCAAGGCTTTTGGAGATACTTTTGTAACCTTTTCCAGCTTCATGCAAGTCAACAATTCTTGATTGTAGGTCTACTGAGAGCTCTTTTCTGCGGGGCATGGTTCACATCAGACAGTGCTTCTTGAAACCAGTAAACCCAAAACAGGTGTGTGTTTTTTAAGGGCAGGACAGCTGTCAGCAACACATCCAATATCATCACACTGATTGGAGTCAAGGTTGGCTCACTCCTGGCTCCAATTAGCTCTGGGAGAAGTAATTAAGCTAGGGCCTCACATACTTTTTCCTCCCTGCACTGTGAATGTTTACATGTTATGTGCAATTAAACCATGGCAACATCTAATGTTTGTGTAGTATTATGTTCAGCAGACTGTGTTCTTCTATTGTTGTGACTTAGATGACGTTCAGAGCACATTTTATGCCCAATTCATGCAAAACACCACGTAATCCCAAGGGGTTCACATACTTTTCTTGCAACTGTATGTCAGCGTCTGTTTTTTTAAATGGATCAAACCACTATATTGGTTCCATTAACAAAAATGGAAAAGACGAAAAACGAATGAAAACGGATAAAGGGTCCGTATTTGCATCCATTTTTGCATTGGTAGTGGCTGCAAAAAAAGTGATTTAAAAACTGATGAAAAACTGATATCAGTTTCATCTGTTTTTAAAAAAAAAAAAACGTGACTCAACTGATGAAACAAACGGTCGACAAAATGGATAACGTTTATATCCGTTTTTCATCAGTTTACCGTCAGTTTTTACATAATGTTTTAACATCTACTAGCAATGCAAAAACAAATGCAAAAATGGGCCATTTCTCCACTTACATGCGTTTTTCGTCTGTTCAGTTTTTTTAAAAGTTAGAAAAAAAAAAACAGGTGTTGACGAATGCGGATGTAAATGGACGTAAACAGATAATCATCTGTTTACGTCCATTTACATCCGCATCCATCAACACCTGTTTTTTTTTTTCTTTTTTCTTTTTTTTTTCTAATCATCTCTTTACATCCATTTTTCCATAGAGATGCATTGATGTCCATTTTTCATTCCATCAACAGATGAATGAAAAACGGATAAACGCTCTGCATGTGTGAATGGGGCTGGCATTTTTAACCGCTTCCTGTCTGCCCTATAGCAGTAATACTGCTACAGGGTGGCACAGGTGCGCAAATTCACGCGTGATTTTGTATTTATGGGTAGGGGGCATGCGCAGCTATTCATGGCCTCGGCTGTCATTCATCGGGTCCCGGCCGGTGATTTACTCGCCAGCATCTGGTGGTCGAGGAGCATTACCAACAGAGGGTGAGAGCTGTTTGTAAACAATACAGTTCTCTCCCCTATCAGAGCCATGCAAAGCAGTGTGCTTACAGTGGAAAGCACTCACACAGCACACAGTGAAACGACACACAGTTAACCCTTTAATCGCCCCAGATGTTAACCCCTTCCTGCCCAGTGCCATTAGTACAGTGTCAGTGCTTTTTATTAGAACTGATCACTGTATTGGTGTCACTGGGGATGTCAGTGACACCAAGTCAGGTCCCCCCCAGTGTCAGAATGCCCACCGCAGTCCCGCTATAAGTCGCTGTTAGCCGACTATCAAAAATTAAAAAAAAAAAATCCCAGTATCTATAGCGCCATTTGTAAATGTTATAACTTTCACATAAACCAATTAATTTACACGTATTGGGATTGTTTTTAGCAAAGACGGAACAGAATAAATTTATGATGAAATTTGATTTTTAAAATTTTTTTACTGCACATGTTTAGTAGTAAAAAGTAAAAAATATTGTTTTTTTCTCAAAATTATTCGTCTTTTTTTATACAGCGCAAAAAATAAAAAATGCACAGGCAATCAAATACCACCAAAAGAAAGCTCTATTCGTGGGAAAAAAGGACTTACATTTAATTTGGGTGCATCATTGCATGATCGTACAATTGTTAGTTAAAGTAACACAGCATCTTCTGGAGGGTAAGTGGTTAAAGTATGCCAAAAATAAAAATGTTATATGTTGCAACACACCAGTAGACTCTGTGGCTGCATTACTTTTCTGCTTTTCCAAATTATTTTCACCTGGTGATCCTGTCAGTAACAATTTTCCTGTCCTTGGTTGACGTTTACTCACCCTACTGTATCTATGGAGGAGCAGCATTGCTATTCTAGGACACCCAGAACTCCTACCTTTCACTTCTACTCAATAATACAGGGGTGGAGTGTTCTGTAGTCCACAGAGAGAGCTAATAAGCCAACCGCTGACTGGCAGAGAGCACAGAAAGTTATCAGTTCACAAGATTTCCGGCTGAATCAACAGGTTAATTTGTGCTTACCAAAAAAAAATTATTTCAATTGTATATTTTACATAGCAAAAGTGAAGGAATCAGTGAAGCTCACTGTTAGGGGTCATTCACATTCGCTTTGCTCTCTAAAGAGGGAACCGCATTAGTATTTTTGCCTTCTCACCGCCTGCTTTAACCCCTTGAAGCCTGTACTAGCAGAGTGGCCCAATTCACTTGAATGGGTTGCAACACCCGCCACAAGTGATAGGGCGTATAATTTCTGCCATGGCTGAAAAGCACAAATCAGTTCTGGTGTGCCTGGAGTAGAGCCTGGATTGTAGACTCAACTGTCAACTGGGATTCAACTACCAGTCAGCCCCATCATCTACCAGTACCAAGCCCCAACCACCATTTTACAGTCATGTTCCGAATTCTCAGTGGGTGGTGGAGGCTATGGGATTTCCCTTTTTAAATGAAAGGGTTTAGAAACAGAAGGACATTGGGACATTTGTACAGAGTCTGTCTAGGCACAAAAGGATTGATTGGGAGATAAACACCACACGGTGCCTGTACTTCACCTGTAGTGTCAAGCTGACCTTTACACAGTTACATTTTCCTTCGTGTGGAAATTCTGAAAAATTTGTCAGAACATTCTTTCCTGCCATCTAGTCAACTAATTGAATTTGAAAGCCTATATAATTTTGTCCCATAGGAAAGGAATCCAGACGTAAACGTGAAAAAAATGCTATCTTAATCCTTTGAATTTTCTTCTCGCTACAGTAGAAAATGGTCATTGATTTGACACCACTAACCATCCCAAAATCAAATAAACATTTTGAAAAAGGAAATTTTCAAATCTACTGGTGCATGGCCAGCTAAAGTGTACAGGTTTAACTCAAACACTGGAGATGTTATTTTCTATGTTCATTCCATTAGACTATACTGCAAGTTACAAAGCAGTAAAATAAACTGCTGAAAAAAATGTTGAGGGCAGTCAGATCATTCATGTGATGCATGCGTCTGTACTGATACTGTACATCAGTGGAAACAGACCAAGAAGGTTTGTCTTATTCTTTATTCAACAAGACTGCAAACAAAAAAGTTTTTCATACAGCAATTCCATAGCATAAAACAAACATTTATTCATGCAAGCCACAACTAAACTTAGGTAATCTCTTGACTATCAGGGTGTCCTCCGGATGGGTTCCCCAAAACAAATAGGCAGCACATGTACTTTTTTAGTGCTCTGTCAACACTCAGCCTTTTCACAACAGATTTTCACAGCAATCTCAAGAGAGAGCATCAGTCAGCTCACATATATACAGTACAGCCTGTGGTCAGCTGAAACTAATAATGAAGTCTGGCTGCCAGGTAAGATGTGGTCCTAGGAATGGAGGCTTCATCTAATCCAAAAGCTCTACAAAGCTGGGCTTCAGGATCCAGAATGGAACTTCTTAGAATTCTCAGAAAACAGAAGGTTTTTCTTGACATCAGTCATCGGCCCTGGAGCCCCTCACCATGTGTGTGAGAAACCTAGGTGACATAATCCTTTGACCCAGTGCCTCACAATATATACAGAACATGTAAAATAAATAAATTACATTAAAATGTAAAAATAATTGTGTTGCTCAAAATTGATACCCAGGGACAGAATTAGGAACATTTTCAGCCAGTTCCTGACCTAGGAACGTGGGCATACCCAGTCACCTTACCATAGTGCAGACTTTCTCAACCTTTTCAACACAGGGGATCTCTTGAACAGGGGCGGACTGACAACTCATGGGGCCCCTGGGCAATAGGGGATCATGGGGCCCCTGTGTCCTTGCCCAAACTCAAAAAAGCCTATGAAAAAGGTACCAGGGGCATCTCATGGGGCCCCCTACTGACCCCGGGCGCTCAGGCAGTGCCCGAGTTTCCAAATGGTCAGTCCGCCCCTGCTCTTGGAATAACTTTTCAGTCTCAGGGAACTCCTGCTAAAATGTACTATATTTACAACTCATGATACATTAGTGTGATGGTCAGTGGGAAGAATCCTTCTGACACTTATGGTTATTGGGAAGGATTATCCCCTTACAGATATCTAAAAAAAAGCAGTGGGAACTTATCTGAAAAGCAGAAATTTCTCATTGCTCAAGGAACCCTCAGCAACCTCTGGAGGAAACCTTGTTGAGAAACCCTGGTCTAGAGGGTGCTCTCTCTACAAAATTCTTACCTTGCCTCATGCCAGGAACAGGGCTTAATCAACCAAAAATATGCAATATGATTACTGGTCTGAAAAGTATCTGACAAGTTTATTTAGATAGAACAGTTTTCCACTTTGTACTGTAATGCCTGAATAGTTTACAGAAGCCACTCTAATCTAACACAAGGCTCTTTAAGGAACCAATAACTGCATAGACTGAGACAGAAACTGATGTGGGCTGGTTCACGTGCCTTGGGAAGGCAAATTAGGTTATGTAAGATATTTTTTGTAGGGCAATAACCATAAGACAGGACAAGACTTTTACACATACATAGTCATGTACACACACAAACACACACACACATATATATATATATAGATATATATATATAGATATATATATATATATATCTATATATAGTCATGTATGAAAACTAGCAGAACTAAAACCATCCTCATTGCTCAAACCCAACAATCATGTTCCAAGAGTCACATCATATCTATCTATGTATCTATGTATCTATCTATCTATCTATCTATCTATCTATCTATCTATCTATCTATCTATCTATCTATCTATCTATCTGTCTGTCTGTCTATCTATCCGTCTATCTATCTGTCTGTCTATCTATCTATCTATCTACTCTATCTATCTACCGTATCTATCTATCTATCTATCTATCTATCTATCTATCTATCTATCTATCTATCTATCTATCTATCTGTCTGTCTGTCTGTCTGTCTGTCTGTCTGTCTGTCTGTCTGTCTGTCTGTCTATCTATCTATCTATCTATCTATCTATCTATCTATCTATCTATCTATCTATCTATCTATCTGTCTGTCTGTCTGTCTGTCTGTCTATCTATCTATCTGTCTGTCTGTCTGTCTATCTATCTATCTATCTGTCTGTCTGTCTATCTATCCGTCTATCTATCTGTCTGTCTATCTATCTATCTACTCTATCTATCTACCGTATCTATCTATCTATCTATCTATCTGTCTGTCTGTCTGTCTGTCTGTCTGTCTGTCTGTCTGTCTGTCTATCTATCTATCTATCTATCTATCTATCTATCTATCTATCTATCTATCTGTCTGTCTGTCTATCTATCTATCTACTCTATCTATCTACCGTATCTATCTATCTATCTATCTATCTATCTATCTATCTATCTATCTATCTATCTATCTATCTATCTATCTACCATATCTACCTATCTATCTATCTATCTATCTATCTATCTATCTTATATATTGTATTCCACTTACATGTCTTTAAAATGTTGAAAATGTAAATTGAAACACGAAAACTCAGATAACCCCAACTAATCAATTCTGTAGTAGTTTCTCAGTTTATCTCAGTTATTTCACACAAGGTATTTAAAAACAATGTGTAAATGCACATAAAGTCACAACACAGAGCTGTAACATTCAAATGCAAGTAAAAAACAATGTGCAATCTTTTATGCCTCGATCACACGGGGCATGCTATCGCATACGCATGTGCAAGGGCTGTGTTTACCCACACAGGAATGCACGGGTGTTTTGTGTTTTCCCACACAGGCAGTCTTATTCAAGTCAACTGGGATGCATCAGGGGCACGGCCATAGCTGCTGCTCTCAATCTGACAGAAACGTGGGGATACACATTCACAACCACATGGATGTCAAATTGGGAGAAGTGGCTGTTTTTATGGTGCCCCTGCACCCCAATTGACATGAATGGGGCTGCCTGGTCAGGGATGCATGAAACACCTGTGCATCCCAGCGGGAGAAATCATGGCGCTCACACAGATGTATGCCATAAAATGCCCCATGTGAAGGAGGCCTTATAATGCTGGAACCCCCCAAAATCTGTTTCATATTGTTTTGGGGATGTGATCATCATTGTAGTCCTCATAAAGCCATTTCTCTGTGGAGTGGAATATGTTAGTATTATTATTATTATACAGTATTTTTATAGCGCCAAAAAGTTTGCTCAGCGCTGTACAATATAGTGGGGGACAGTACATGAGACAATACAGTAACAATACAATACACGAGGGGTTCGAGGGCCCTGCTCCTTGGAGCTTACAATATAAATTGTATGTACAACTGTAACTTTTTTTTTAGCTTTTGCTAAAAAGAAGTAGTAACACCCCTGTATGTTTACCTTTTGCTGTCTGTATTACTTTGGGGAGATCTGCCTTCATTTCCTTTACTAGAAACGCAATAGGAAGTGAGGAGAAATCTTTAAAAAATGAAGTAAATGCCCACTGTTAACGGCCATCATTTGAAAAGATGTCCACATTGGCATATTTCCCTTCTATTCATGTTCTAGAACAGTGGTCTCCAAACTGCAGCTCAGGGGCCAGATGTGGCCCTTTGCTTGTCTTTATCTAACCCTTGGAGCACTATTCCACCAACTGACACCCCTGATGGGGAGCACCATTCTCTTACTGACACCATCAATGGAGTACTATTCTTCCCATTAAAGCCAATAATGGGGCACTGATGCCACGGCATTTTCTACTCCTACTGGCCAACAACTCAAACAACTAAAAAATGCAGGATTTGTTACTACTTTCTGTCCTTTGCCAGGAATCAGCAGATCAAATAAAGAGGGTAAATTTCCCCCTGCATGGATACAGTCGAAAAAAGCATTGAAGGAGGAGACAAGGAAGCTAAAGAGACAGAGGTCTTGGGAGAAAAGAAAGGATGATTTGGGTGATATTTTGAGACAAGACTGACGATGTAGCTTGGGGAAGAGTTGTGAATATTTTTGTATGATGTTGTATTTTGGATTTTATTCATTGGGCAATGGGAAGCTAGTGGAGGGTTTGGCAGAGAGGGGTGGCGGACACTGAGCTGTTGGTAAGGTAGTGGAGTCTGGTAGCAGTGGGGCCTCCAGCTGGTCAATCTGTCATTATTCGGGGCCCTAGACTGTCAGTCAGTGTTTGTCCTAGGCTGTCAACCTGTTACTGCACTGGGCCTCCAGCTGATCAATCTGTCATTGTCCATAACCCTATGTGGTTAGTCAGTCTGTCGTAGATGGTTTGTTTATCATTGTCCTGAGTACCCAGGTGGTTAAACTGTCTGGGTCCCCAAGTAGTTAGCTTGTCAATGCCCTTGACCCCCAGAAGGTTGGCCTGTCTTTATTTAGGTCCCACGTGTGATCATCCTGTTATTGTTCAGGGCCCCAGGTAGTCAGCCTGTTATTCTACTGGAAACTATTAAAAGGTGGCTTCTAATGGGACAGACACGCATACAAGACTGAGAGTGCAAATAGAAACCACAAAACATACTGTAATGTAGGGCCTACATTTGTAAAACAGACCCTTAGGCTAGGTTCACATTAGTGAGGGAATGCACACCTTCTCGTACCGCAAAAAAAAAAAAAATGATCCAGTTTAAGAGATGCGTGGGGCTACCATTAATCCCAATGGCATCCCCATGCACTGCGAACCGCACACTGAACTATGCAGTTTCCCAGTGGCTGCATCTTCTGAAAAGGAGCAAGGACCCTTTCCCTGCATTTTCAGTGGGTACAGCAGCCCATTCAAATGGATGTGAACCAGGGCTTATGGCCTATTCTACACAGCCAGCTACACGTGGTACACAAAATGCCTTATCATAGCATTTTTTACCATCAATATGAAAAACAGTTTTTCACTAGAAACACCAGATAGTTATAGGACTTGGAATACTGAAAGGTACATGTCCTTTAATGACTCTGCAGGCAGACCTAAAAATTGTAAACTGCAAAAAGGGGCATACTGATAGTATCAACAGGAAGGAAATTGGGAATGGATGGAAAACAGAAAACTGGGGGTTATAAAAAAATCTGCATTGAGCAACGTACTACTGACAGTTAAAAAAATAGATTTTACCTGAACACATGCGGTAATGAAAGTGAAGAAAAAACCTTTAAAGCTTAATAAATGCGCTGTGATCAGGAGCAAGGGGCTAATACATACACAGGACTGCAAGAAATAAAGCGTTAACATAATTTTACACCTAGAAAAATTGCACTCCGGGTAAATTATCACCTAATTTTCGGTTCATTTTCCAGGCCCTCGTTAACACGCAACAATTTAAAAGTCCTGATTTCCTTAATTACAAATAATGGTTTTATTTTTAGGCGTGTTGTGCTGTACAGTAGCACCTATCCCATTCAGCAGGTTTGTTTGTATTTGTGTACACATGTAACAGGAGGAAACACTGGATAGAAAGGTAAGGCGATCCTCAACATATGTGTTTGCCGCTGACAGGCAGAGCCTGGAATGGCACAGATGTTGCCTGGCTCAGCAGGTGTAACAATGCGGTGTCTCAGCGCCAACGCACAACACTACGACAGCAACACACCTAATATCTAAAGGTGACACCAAGTCGCAAAAATTAGAAAAGCCGTTTTCAACAACACACATTCTACAGCAAAATCTGCAAAAAAATATAACACTCAGAAAGGAATGGTTTAACTAAAAAGCAGATTACAAAATTAAAGTGTAGGGCAAGTGTAGGGTAGCGTGGCCCATGCAGGGCAAAGCAGCAGGCTCACTTAACTGTTGCCGTCCCCACCTTCCTTACACTCACCCCATGCTCCATATGGCCATTGGAAATGAAGAGAAATGCCAGATACTCCCAGAAATGCAGAACATAACTCACTCCCCTTCCTTTCAAAACAAAATGTCGGGTACCCATGCAGCCAATCATCAACCCCAGCAATGCCTTGTCAGGAGGAGGGAGGAAGAGTTTCTTCATCTCTTCATCCCTCAGGTGAAGGGGGTGGCAGGGCAAAAACAAACTAAGGGGCCTCATGGAGAGAATTCATTACACTTTACTGGACAAGATGCACTTATTTGATAGAAAATGGGAAATTTGGAAGACTCATAGGCATTTATTACATGATTAACCACTTCCAGTCCGGACACTTTTACCCCCTTCCTGTCTGGACACTTTTACCCCCTTCCTGTCCGGACACTTTTACCCCCTTCCTGTCTGGACACTTTTACCCCCTTCCTGTCCTGGCACTTTTACCCCCTTCCTGTCTGGACACTTTTATCCCCTTCTGGTCCAGACACTTTTACCCCCTTCCTGTCCGGACACTTTTCCCCCCTTCCTGTCCGGACACTTTTACCCCCTTCCGGTCCGGACACTTTTACCCCCTTCCGGTCCGGACACTTTTACCCACTTCCTGTCCGGACACTTTCACCCCCTTCCGGTCCGGACACTTTTACCCCCTTCCAGTCCGGACACTTTTACCCCCTTCCTGTCTGGACACTTTTACCCCCTTCCTTTCCGGACACTTTTAACCCCTTCCTGTCTGCACACTTTTACCCCCTTCCTGTCTGGACACTTTTACCCCCTTCCGGTCCGGACACTTTTACCCCCTTCCAGTTCGGACACTTTTACCCCCTTCCTGTCCGGACACTTTTACCCCCTTCCGGTCCGGACACTTTTACCCCCTTCCGGTCCGGACACTTTTACCCCCTTCCTGTCTGGACACTTTTACCCCCTTCCTGTCTGGAAACTTTTACCCCCTTCCTTTCCGGACACTTTTACCCCCTTCCTGTCTGGACACTTTTACCCCCTTCCGGTCCGGACACTTTTACCCACTTCTTGTTCGGACACTTTTACCCCCTTCCTGTCTGGACACTTTTACCCCCTTCCTGTCCGGACCCTTTTGCCCCCTTCCAGTCCGGACACTTTTACCCCCTTCCTGTCCAGGGCAATTTTCAGCTTTCAGCACTATCACACTTTAAATGACAATTGCGCGGTCATGCAACACTGTACCCATATGAATTTTTTACCATTTTTTTGAGACAGATAAAACTTTATTTTGGTGGTATTTATTCACCGCTGGGATTTTTATTTTTTTTGCTATGTAAATTAAAAGGTTTTTCTTATACAAATTTTGCAAATAAATAATATTTCATCATAAATCCTGGCCAGAATTTATTCCGTTATCTTTTTAGCAAAAAAAAAAAAAAGCCAAATTAGTTTTTAACCAAAAATTTAAATTTTTAAACATTTTTTTTTACATTTTTATTTTATTTTTTATATTATTATTTATTTTTTTTACATATTGTTACCCTAGCAGTACAGTGTCACCATGGTGACACTGTACTATTTGTGGGGGGTGATGAAGATTTTTTTTTTTTTTTACACTGATTGCTTTTACACCCATATAGGATGTAAAAGCAATCATTTCTCCTCTCTGTGTGCATTCTTGCAGCCATTGAGAACTACTGAGTGAGCTGTGATTGGTCACAGCTTGTCACATGGTACAAGGCTGTTGTGAATAGCCTTGTACCATGTGACCTCTGTGATCATTCACAGATTTCACACGCAGTAAGCAATGATGTCAGAAGTGACATCTTGCTTACTACTTTGCATGTGGTCACTGATTGGCCAATCAGCGATCACATGATTGGGACCTCGTACAGATCGGTGTACACATCGGTCCAATGATCGGTGTTTCACCGTGTCCAGAGGACACAGCGGGCCCCGGATTGCGGTGCTGCACGCTCCCAGGGTGTGGGAAGGCCGTTTATAAAAGGCCACCCGACCCTGCAGTGCCACCGTCCGGCCGTTTATATACAACGTTTATATAGAACGGGAGGTGGTCAAGAAACACCCATGTTTGGATAGATTGAGTTACTCTGTCAGTAGCTGAATAATTCTATATACATTTCTATTTATATTGCTCATGTACTTAAGTTCTTTATTCTTTTTCTCTTTACCTTACATGATTGTACTTTCTGACATGCACATTTCAGTTGTGCCTTGTTTCTGTTTTTATATACTGTTTGAAGCTGTAATGCTATTTTACAGTCTATTTCAAAAATAAATCGTTTGTAAACAAAAAAAAAACAAACTAAGGGGCTGGCATTTCAATGATCCTGTTGATTTACCCTGTTTCTATTGTAAATCAACTACAGGGCATAAGCATCATGCACTCTCTAGTGTATTTGCCATTGTAACATATGGAGAATTCACAGCTGGGGACCCTAGCAGCTCCGATGGAAAGCTAAGGCTCACCTTTTAGTCTGTTATGACTATGCTTGTGGTGAGAGGTGTCCTCTAAAAAAGGAACCTCACCAGAAAAAAGCAGACAAATATGTTTTCGGTAACATTGCAATATAAAATACCACAGCTGCTGGAAGTGACTTAAAGTGGAACTTCACCCAAAAGAGGAAGCTCCGCTCTTCCTCCTCCTCCTTCCCCCTTCCTCCTTTACCAATAGCCACCCGGCCAATAGCCGTTTGGCGGCCAGCAAAATGCTGTAGATTTCGTGCTTGCAGAGCCGCGCAGCGGCGCAATCTGTCACCGGCCATGTGCCTTGGACACGGCCGATGACAGATCTGAGTACCGGCCCCCGTTGCCAATACCATGTGACCTGCTGTGACCAATCGCAGCAGGTCGCATGACAGTTGTATACAATGGAAGGCTTCATTCATGCCATCCATTGTATACTAGTGTCTATCTGTGAATGGTCACAGCGATCACATGCACATGTCATGTGATTAGCTGTGACCAAATCACAGCTAAGCACACAAAAAAGACCCTGAATGAATCGATGTCATTCAGGTAAATGCTTGCTTATAGCAAAGTAATTCTTTGCTATAAGCAAATTGTGTAAAAAAAAAAATACTGATTACTTCCCCAAAGTAGTACAATGTTACTGTGGTAACATTGTACTACTTTGGTCATAGTGAAATATGAAAAACAAATCTTAAAAAAAAGAAAAAAAATATAATAAAAAATTTAAAATAATAAAAAAAAATTTAAAAAATAAAAAAAAAATATATTTTTTTTTCATACTGTCACCAGTCAGTGTCCCTGATCACCGCCATGCCAGTTATATGATGACGCTGTACTGCACTGGTGACAGTTTGTAAAAAAAAATAGTGAAACTAATTTGTTTAATTTTTTAATTTCCCGAAAAATTATGACAAAAAAAATACAACTTCAAAAAACTTGCCATTCCTCTTATGAAGTACGTCGGACTGTCTACTCTGCAAAAAGGGGTCATTTGGGGGATATCTGTACTATTCTGACATTCTTGGACCTCAAAAAATTAGATTGGCTGTCAGTACTTCAGGATTGATCAATATTCAGATCTATACCATAGTTTGTGAACTCTATAACTTTCCTAAAACTAAAAAATACATCCTAATTTGGGTTATTTTCACCAAAGACATGTAGTAGAATACATCTCGGCCGAAATTTATGAAGAACAATTATTTATTTGCAAACTTTTATAACAGAAACAAAGAAAAATTCCTTCCTGATCCCCCGAGAGGCAATTGGATATTCCCTGGATCAACTTTACCTATAAATGTTATATCCAGTTATATTCTGTGTATCTAGGAAAGAATCCAGGACTTTTTTAAAGCAATCCACTGAGCTGGCCAGAACCAACTCTTGAGGGAGTCTATTCCACATTTTCACAGCTCTCACTGTGAAGAAACCTTTCTGTTTTTGGAGATTAAATTTCTTTTCCTCCAGATGTAAAGAGTGCCCCCTTGTCCTCTGTGATGATCTCAAGGTGAATAACTCTACACAAAATTCACTATATAAACCACTGAGGTATTTATACATGGAGATCATATCCCCCTTATGTATTATACATGGTGATCATATCCCCCCTTATGTATTATACATGGAGATCATATCCCCCCTTATGTATTATACATGGAGATCATATCCCCCTTATGTATTATACATGGAGATCATATCCCCCCTTATGTATTATACATGTTGATCATATCCCCCCTTATGTATTATACATGTTGATCATATCCCCCCTTATGTATTATACATGGTGATCATATCCCCCCTTATGTATTATACATGGAGATCATATCCCCCCCCCTTATGTATTATACATGGAGATCATATCCCCCTTATGTATTATACATGGAGATCATATCCCCCCTTATGTATTATACATGGAGATCATATCCCCCCTTATGTATTATACATGGAGATCATATCCCCCCTTATGTATTATACATGGAGATCATATCCCCCCTTATGTATTATACATGGAGATAATATCCCCCCTTATGTATTATACATGGAGATCATATCCCCCCTTATGTATTATACATGGAGATCATATCCCGCTTATGTATTTATACATGGAGATCATATCCCCCCTTATGTATTATACATGGTGATCATACCCCCTTATGTATTATACATGGAGATCATATCCCCCCTTATGTATTATACATGGAGATCATATCCCCCCTTATGTATTATACATGGAGATCATATCCCCCCTTATGTATTATACATGGAGATCATATCCCGCTTATGTATTTATACATGGAGATCATATCCCCCTTATGTATTATACATGGAGAGCATATCCCCCCTTATGTATTATACATGCTGCTGGCAATGCCAAGTGGTTTTGGCACTGGAACTATGAAGGCATTATCAGATGGGAGGTCAGTTTGCCACAGCTCAAAGAACCCCTGACAACATCTGAAGGAGCCATTTGGTTTCATGGAACCCTGCTTTATAATCGCTGAGCTAGAACATTACATGATAACAAGATGCAATATAGAAGAACACAAACTCTACTTAATGAGTTAAAAAAGCAAATATTGGCATATATACAGTAGTATTTACCAAATATGACCACTGTAAATGTCCCTCTGGCCCTTACTCAGCTACTGGCCCTTACACTGCACCAATTTTATTCTCTGACCATCTCTATTTTATAATCTGGTTAAAATTATTTCTGAAATTAAAAGTCACTGTGCAGCACATATCAGAGTGACTGTGTTGGGCTGGTATACTGTGAAAAAACTCCACAAGGCATTGCCCATAGGATCAAAAAATAGTAGCACTGACCTAGGGCCTCCTTCAGGCCTGGCCAAGATGCAATTGTTCGGACATCACCTAATACCAACCAATAAATGATTACATTTATACTAATTGCAATGATACGTCGATGCCTGCTTTGACTGTCTGGGTACAATATAAACCCTGATATTGGACTGGTTATTTAGCATTATATCATGGCGTGTCCTACAACCTTCTGAGGTCTAACCACAAAATGTTACAAGATTACTGATTAGCAGCACAAAAACGAACAATCCCTGGAACTTACTCGGTAATCTTGAGTTTACAAACGGTGGCGAGAGATTGTCGTGTGAAGTCAGGTCCCTGCTTGCCATGTGTTCATAATGAGATCCTTCCCCGTAGTTATGCTGATAAAAATAAAAAGAGGGAGAGATCAGCAATGGTTCCCTATTTCCAGTAAAATGTATCATGCACAAGATTAAACACATTATAGGAGACACATGGAAGGCTGGACAAATCCCAAGAATAAGGAAAGCCAATAACCTAAAAAATACATAACACCACCAACATTTTGAAGAATTATTCCCAGTTTCTTAATATGATTGACTAGTAACAACATTGGACTGAATAGCTCTTGAATGAAGAATGGATTTGTCCATTTTTTTTTACATAAATTATAATGGAAACATGCAGGTAAGGGCTCCTATACAAAAATAAAGGCATGCACACAAATACATCTATAAACATACAACCATATCAGTAAAAGTATCCCGCACCTACATACAGAGGACATTATGGCAGCTGAAGTTGAATGCAGATCTCAACTATTCCCGTAAAACTCAAGCTTGGCCCCTTCTCCCAAAACTCCTGATCATTGTTTAACAGGATATGGGGCCCCACTCACCAATAGTCAGATGTAATAAGTGTAAAGGGGTGGATCCAAGATGGGTTTTTACAGGAAAAAATGCAGATTTTTGTACTTCTGCTGCCTCTATTTTGGGTCCTATGGTCATTTAATGGACATGTAATTGTTAGTAAAGGTAACCTCTGCCATATACTGTATGCATTTTAAAATACCAGACCTCATAAAATAAAACCACAATTCCAAAAAAGGTTAGGATGCTGTGTAAAATCTACATAAAAACGCCATATGTGCTATGATTTGCAAATCTTAAAACCCATATTTATTCACAATAGAAAACGAAAAAGTAAGTAAGTGGTACGAACAAGCAAGAGCTGGAAGAACATTTTGCAGCTAATTAGGTTAATTGGCAACAGGACAGTAACATGACTGGGTATAAAAAGAGTGTCTTATGCCCCGTACATACGAAGGGAATATCGGACGAACGATCGGCCGTTTTTTTTCGCCTGCTAGTCTCACATCGAAAGTGAAAAGGTTACTAAAGATACGAAAAGTCTCCTATGAAAGAAAAGAATTTAGAAAGTGATGTCATGTATTGCGTTGTATTTGTATTGTATTTTCAGACGACTACTGTACTGATTAACCCCTTTGCACCAGCCGCACACAAATGTGCGGCCGCCCGGCGTCTGGGCCTAGACGCCGAGCGGCCGCACATTTGCGTCCATGCAACTAAATACATATCTGCTGAGAGCGCGTGCCCTGCGCGCTCCCGGCACACATGTGTGGTACTCACGGAAAGGTCCCGGTCCGCTCTTTCGATCGGGACCTTTCCCGATCATGTGACCGCCGTGACGCGTCATCACGGTGGTCACATGATTCCTAAACCATGCCCCAACCGCCCCGCCTCCCGGCGTCTGAATCTCTTAAAGGGCTGGGAGGCATCGGCGGGAAGGGGTTAAACAAAAATCGTATGATCTGGTATCGTACGAGAAAAATTTTTGCGCTTGTCCCTTCAGATATTGTCATACGAATTGTCGTGATCGGCACTCGAAAGCTATGTACAAACGACCCGATTATCGGACAATCGGTCCTCGTATGAAAATGTTCGTACGATTTTCTTATAGTGTGTACTTTTTAGATAGTCAGAGGGGTTGATTTTTTTGTCAAAGTTTAATTTGAACAAGCTGAAGTTAGAAGCTGATTACAATACAATGCTGCACCAGATTTTGCACTCTCCAGTTTTAGTAAATCAACCCCAGAATGTCTCAGAAGTAAAGATAGGCAAAGGTTCACCAATCCAAAAAGCGGTATCTAAACATTGTCCAACAATTTCAGAATAATATTCCTCAATGTAAAATTGCAAACAGTTTAAATACATATCATCATCTACAATACATAATATCATTAAAAATTTTCAAGAATCTGGAGAAATCTGTGCACAAGGGACAAGCCCAAAATGCAATACTGGATGCCCATGATATTTGGGCCCTCAGACGGCACTACAGTAAAAACAGGTATTGATGTATATGCAGAGGTAATGTTAACTGAAAAACACTTGGTACAATAATTAGAAAAATGTCTTCTTAATGGTCATCGAGTAGAACTAAACTCTCCCAATCAACATTACCAAATTTTAATACTTTTGCTTCTAGCCGTAGTAAATTCATAGGAAGATATAGAATATTTGCTTGTTTTAAACTTTTTTTTAAATTATTTTTTCAGTTGCTTCCTGGTTTCTGGCCTAGGCTAAAATGATGTCATACATCCCAGAAGTTTTTTCATCAGGAGGAGGATAGGAGGGGCTTTCTCAGCTAGGCACACTGTCCTGCCTGCATGCCTGAGCAAAGGGCTGATGAATTTCAGGAAGTAAATGCCACAAAACTAATCTGCCCTTTCTCAAGCCAGTTGTAGCTTGAAATGCTAGGTTTTTCAGAGTGATTTCTCAACAAAATAAAGCATGGAGACATGGACAGATTGGTGATTTTTCATATTAAAAAATGAATTCAATTGCATTTTCTGCATGCAGTGCTCAGTTTAGTTCCACTTTGATAAAAGTGGTAAATGGGAAGTTTGCAGAATTAGGAAAAGTCAAAGTCCACTTATACCAACTGTTTCGATCTCTAAATCTACTAGTCACGTGGTTTTCTCTGAAGGTATCCTCTGCTTAAATGTTATTTAAATTATAGACGAAATTAAAACTGTTATTCTTTTATGACAGTTTGGTAACTACTGGGGAAAATTAAAGAAGACATCTGCGAGCAGCAACTACAGCCTATGGATGTCTCTCAGGACAAGTTTTGTTTAAAATGTGCTTTTAGCTTTTTGCAGCAGGTGCCGTTTTGTGAGATTCTTACACTGCAGATCCTCATGTACAACTTCCTCTCCAGCAAGGAAAACCAAATCTCTAGAGAATAGCAGTCAGAGGCAAAGGTGCTTAGATAATCTCACACTAAAGATATAAAGCTATGAGGCTCATGGTATGGGAACTGCACTGATATTTTACAAAGAATTTCTAAATGTTCCCTATAAGATATCAAATCTTCACTTTTAGAGTTCATATCCGTTTTAAATGAGAGGAGAGAATAGCAGCTTGAAGTAGTGTTTTTTCTGTTTGCTTCCAGCAACTAAACAAAGTGGTGGGAAAACTGGTGGGACTTGCTTTAAAGAAAAACTGTTGGTTTGCTCTGCATGGGCACAGCAAAGATTCACATTTATGCTGCTTCCATGGGACAGAATGTTTAGAACAAGTGAAAACATCTCTAAGTGTGATAAAAGCCACTTCTGATGTCATAAGCACATGTGATTTGTCCTTAGGGTTGTCCTAAACAGACCAATCCTTTACAAAAAATGCTGGAGCACCCTAACAAAATGTTTTCGGCCAACCAAAGTCTGTTATTTGTGAGCAAACTTCAAGGAAAGAGGGTGAAATTATAGGGAGTCTGAAGAGACTACGTGCAACATCCCCAGCTGTACCTAGTACACTGTGCAAGGTTTTTATGTTTTTTCAGGATGTTGCTTGGTGTCAGGCTTGGGATCTGCTAGACAGAAGTTTTTAGTCTACTCGGGAGGTAGCCAGCCATCTTTCTCAGTATTGACACCTTATTTCCGAGGAGCATGGGGATGAGTCAGCCAATGCTGTTACACAATTGGATTGCAGAGGATATATTTTAATGGACTTTGTTAGGGATCACCGATAATATCATTTCATCTCTTACAAACATTTATGGTTTGTGTTGACCTTGTTTTTTGTATTAGGCATGAAATAAGTGACTTTTAACCAAATCTGACTATCTGGCTAATTTTGTATGTATTGTATCTGTGTTGATGTTTGGGCTGCTATTGGAGTAGATCTATTACTAAAGCTACAGTACATTCACACTTCTATACGTAATGCATTCCGGTGTGTTTTCTATTTCCATTCATCTCTATAAAAGGTGCATTTTGATGGAAACCAAAGCAAGCATTTACTTTGTGCACCACACCAAAATGCAGCCTAATTATTGTGTCACGCTGTTTTTACAGCAATTTCTCGCTAAGGAAAACAGGAATTTTGACAGTAAAAAGGATATTAAGGGGCACAGGGGTGGTGTAAGTCATATACAACTGTTTATGCAGCTGCTTAAAAGAGATTGGACACTGGCAAACAAAGGTGTTAGTCAGCTAAAAATACCCCCCCCCCCATCATGCTCCAGTTTTGTGGAAAAGCAATAGTAGGAGTAGGTCATAAAGGCTTAGGGGTGGCACCTATCCTTAGATGAACTCCAAGAAATTTAATTTATGGCAAGTCAAAAATCCCATTCATTAAGGAACACAGGGTTTATGTAAATCATGAACTGGGCTGTCAAAAAGCAATTCAACTAAGGGTTAGGCAGCATAGCAACAAAATGCTAACAAGCACAAGAAAACAACAAAGATGGAATTGGAATAATGATGGAGTTAGAAGACGTTTACAGAGCTGCCTAAAGAACCTTATGTTCAAAACTAGCATTAGATGAGGCCTGGACATGCACCTTGTATAACTTAATGAACATTTGAACAGAAGACAAGGTGGAAACCTGGCAAAGAATGATGATGAAAAGTCCATATCCAATCACTAACTGAACTAGTGGAGTGAACTTTGACAGGAAATGACAGAATCATGTCCTTAAGATATAGGCTTGGATGATGAGGTGCCTAATCCACCTTAACACAGTAGAATGAGAATCAGGCCACCCTTATGACGACCCTTAGGAATGATAAAAAGAGAATCAGTAAGTCTAAATGGAGCAGTAGTCCAGAGAAAAACAACATGTACCACATCAAAACAATGGAGGGAAATTTTCCATGGATGAACTGGGGCAAAACAGATTGGTAAAGGTGAAAGGACCATGAAGAGGAAAGAGGCATTAGGCCTCAAGACAACATTGGCTTTGCATAAAACTAGAAAGGATTCTTTGAGTGATAAGGCTGCTGATTCAGAAACTCATCTTGCAGAGATAATAGCTACATGAAAGGCTACCTTTGAGGGGGCGTAGACAGAGGAATATTTCTGATAGGTCCAAAGGGCATTTTCTGAAAAATTGTCAGAAAGAGGTTGAGAATCCCTTGGGTCATAGGCCAAGGAACTAATACAGGAGGAACTATGTAAGTAACACGTACTCTTTCACTATGGAGAGAGATTCAAGTGGTCTTTGATACATCAAGCCCACTAGGACCTAGATTTGACCACTGATGGTACTTATGACCAGATGTTGATGTTGGACAGACTACAGAAAGATCAGGATCCTCCCAACAAAGTATTTTCAGGGATAGAATATCCATGCTTTTCAAATGCAATGATACACTCTGCCAATAGTGGATTTCCTAGCTTTCAAATGGTAGGGAAAGCAAAATTGGGCAAGCCTCTATCTTTTAAAGTGGATCTAAAGGTATTAATACTCACCTGCCCATCATTGGGGTTGGTCTTCGGGCCTTTTCACTGACCGGCGCAGGATGGCATCACCCCTGCGTATGCACAAAAAAATAGTCTTCCTGGCACTCAGGGGCCATCACGGCGCTGTAAGCATCTCAGTTTACATTGCTGGAGAAGACAGTGAACAAGCAGGTGGGGACATTTTATTGCAGAAGAGACATTGCATGTCTTTTCTGCAACAAAAGCCTCCCTACTACAGTTTTTTCATGTGGAACTTTAGTTCCGCTTTAAGACCACAATCTGACTGTTAAAGCCAGCAACTGTGAAGCACGGTGGTAAAACTGGTCCTTGGGATAGTAGATCTGTTAGTACACAGAGCGTCCACGAGGAGTCTGAAGAGGTTCGAGTACCACATATGCCTGGGTGCAATTCCCTCTCTCTCAAGTCTGCTGACTAGCAGCTTTGTTTGCAAGTATCCAATCTCTTTTAAGCAGCCGTAAAACCAATTGTATATAATTTTCATCAGCCCTGTGTCCCCTAATGAATGACTATGAAATCAAAATTATTTTCTATGGAATTCCTTACTTGCTAATTTTACATATATTTGTATCTCAGTAACTTAGCTGAGTTGTTTATTGCTGTCTGTGTCCCTGCTGGAGAGATTCACTCCCATTATTGGTCCTGTTGACAATTGTCTTTAGCACAGTAAGAGGTTTGTGAAGCATTTCATATCACCAACATGTGACAATCACTTTGCATTCACAGCTACAGCTTTACTAGACATTTCTATAGAAAAGTGATTTGTTGCATCAAAAACTAAGGTATTCATGTAGAAGTATGACCTGTAGCTGGAAAAAACTGCTTCTTAGTTTTAAAAAAAAAATGCCAATGACTAAAGCGACTATGGGGGTTATTTACTAAACTGGAGAGTGCAAAATCTGGTGCAACTCTGCATAGAAACCAATCAGATTCCAGATTTTATTGCTGAAGCTTATTTGATTAAAGTTAGAAGCTGATTGGTTACCATGAACAGCTACACCAGTTTTAGTAAATCCCCCCTATGTATCTAGCTACAAATTGCTGTTAATGACTGGCATTAGTGATTTGTAGCAGGAATTAATCCCCAGTGTGACATGGCCTTAGCAGTGAAATTTCAATTCCTGAAAAGCTGCTTGAGCAGTATGTGGCATTTCACTCAAGTTGCCATTGTTTGCATAATGTAGGTTAGGTTATGAATCCCTCCTCCAACATGAGTACACTGCAGACCTCTGCTCATTAAGGGTAAGGCCCCTTTTACATTGATGGTCTGATTGTCCGCTGGCACCTACAGGCATCAACAGCGAGGCTCTTTCTGTCCATACACCATACATCAGCATCAGAGGTTGGTCATCAGCTCTGAGGAAAGGGATTCGTCCCCAAAACGCGTCAGCCATTTGACCGCACTGACAGTGAGAACACCTTGCCCGCCGTTGTGGCCATTGTCATTTTTCTATGCTTTTTAGATACATGCTTCGTCTGTGAGTATGTTTTTATTATTTCATTCCTACAATAAACCTTGGATAATGCACTAGGTGAGTGCGCCACCTGTTTTCTCTCTTTCCAGTGGCTGATTTCCCTGTCTGAGGAGGGCTGCACCCCTGGAACATTTCCTTTGGTTGTCGCTGTCCTGGCACCCTTGGCTTCCCTTTTGACTGTGCATATCCTGAGGCGCTGGAGAGTACATACGATATCCGGCATCCAAGTAGATCCTGTACGCTACAAACTGACAGATGGGTGTCTGCTCCTCATCCGCCCGGTGGTTGGATCGGATGACAGTTGAATGGAAATGGACAGGCAGCCCGTTTCCATCTGATGCCCCATAGAGAACAGTGAGCTGTGTCTGTGTCCGCTCTGCATAGCGGAGCTGACACAGACCTGTTATCTGCCTGTTCAATGGAGATCAGCAGAGTTTTTCTGTCTGTTTCCCTTCACTCCCTGTGCCAGAGAAACAATAAGAAGTAAGAGAAGATTTCAACAAATGAAGGAACTGCCCTCCAAAGCCGCCCATACATGGGTGATTTCTTTTTTTTTTTTCGTTTCAACACGCTTCCCAATTCACCCATCCACACATTTGAAGTGGATGGGGAAATCTTCTAACAGTGGGAGACTCCCCTGCTGTCAGAATACGCAGGTCAGCACTGCAGACTATTGCCTGCGGCACTGATCTAACGGATTTTATAGTAGGTGAACAGAAGTCAAATGGTAGATTGAATTCTGTTTAACCATAGTGGCCACACATAGAATGAAATTCTGCTAATCCCTTCTGAACCAGCTGAATTTTGATCCACATTTGGCCAGATGTTTTTTTTTACAAAAACAAGTTTACACATTGGAAAAATTCTCATCAACTTCTGTTCCGGTGACAACTAAGAAGATGTTGGGCTTCCTACCACTTACTCTAACAGAGACAATTGTCAAGACAATTGTTAGCAGGACCAACAGACAGAGTTAACCTCCACAACAGAGACACAAACAGCAATAAAAAATAGACATGGATTAAGCCCTTTCATACTCTATCCAAAAGTAAAGAAAAAAGCTTTGACTTTACATACACTTTAGGGAAGGACTTGAAATTTCCACTCACCTGCTCACCAATGGCGAGTGGAAATTATGGTGGGGGCAAGTGTGTCCCCTAGGGCCGTCTTGCTGAGCAAGCTCGGAGCTCAGGTCAGACCTGTCATTGGCACTGGGAGCCGTCAGACTGCTCAAGAGCTGAGCGCAGTGAAAGCAAAGCAAGGAGTGTGTGCTGTGCTCTCTGCCTCCCCCTAGAGTGCAGTACCTGGTTCTGTGAGTGAACAACAAAGTACTGCAACTTTATAGGGGGGGGGGGTACATATGTGTGTGTTTGTGTGTGTCTGTGTATGCATGTACATTTGTCTGTGTGTATGTACATGTGTGTATCTGTACATGTGTCTGTGTGTATGTACATGTATGTGTACATGTGTGTTTGTGTGTATGTACGTACATGTGTCTGTGTGTGTATGTACATGTGTCTGTATGTACATGTGTCTGTGTGTGTATTTCTGTGTATGTACATGTATCTGTGTGTATGCGTGTCTGTACGTGCCTGTGTGTGTGTACATGTGTCTCTGTGCGTGTGTGTACATGTTTCTGTGTGTGTATGTATATGTCTGTGTGTGTGTACATGTGTCTCTGTGCGTGTGTGTACATGTTTCTGTGTGTGTATATGTGTATGTATGTACATGTCTGTGTGTGTGTACATGTTTCTGTGTGTGTGTGTGTGTGTGTGTGTGTATGTATGTACATGTCTGTGTGTGTGTACATGTTTCTGTGTGTATGTATATATGTACATGTCTGTGTGTGTGTGTACAGGCGTCTGTGTGTGTATATATATGTACATGTCTGTGTGTGTGTACAGGTGTCTCTGTGTGTGTTTGTTGGTGGCGAGTAACTCTAAGGCCTGGCTAGTAGCTCAGGACTTGAAATTTTAAGCCCTGCTTTAGGGAGTCCAACCAATGTTTAAGCAGGACCAAAAAACACCAAAGCTTGAATGAACAACCAAAATTTGATCCAACCCACTACAAGCTCAAAGGACATCTCAAAAGATTTGCAGTCTCTAGAGGCACATTCGAACTTAAAGTCCAGATCTATATTTATATTTATTAATACATTTATAAATATAACATCAATACAATATCATGGGAATCTGACTATAAAAATGGTCATGTGTGGTATAAAATATCAATAAATCAGGTCTTGGAGTAAACAAGGAGTCCTGAAGCCATTACGTGCAATATGCAGAACACACAAAGCATGGCCCAGTGGAAATACGAATAGTTCTGGTATAGCAAAGCATGAGAGTAAATGGATGGCATAAACCGCCACAAAAGTATCATCTATGTAACCATTGGATAAAATAATTGTCAACAAGCTATGGAGAAAACAACCCCTTCATTACTTGGCAGAACTGTCATCTAGTGTAAAGTTAAATTGCAGCACAGAAAATTGGCTAAATTACAAAAAATATATATGCAGCCACATTACAAACCATCAATTCAAGAAAAACGTTTGGATTTAGGATGATACTAACCCTTAAAATAAACCTTGGCAATCAAAGGAAGAATTTTACTTTAATGTTGTCCCCTGCAAATAATTTTACTAACATTTCCTTTTCTCCTCACCAATTGGTTCACCTCCATGTTGCAGCTTAGAATGGAAAGCAAGGCACTCTACTCCCCCCAGCATGGATATCCATGCATTGGAATTAAACTGAACCTTCTGCTTTGCCTTGCATTACCAAAGCACAGGTTCACCTTGAAAAAAAACTTTTTTTCCCCTATTTTAGCTAAATTTCTAGGAATAGTTTGCACCTCGAAAAGTCTGAAACTTGCAGCCCAACTCCCATACAGTGAAAACCATGAAACCAGGGTGCTCCTTAATAAAAGTACCGGCAAGCTTCCTGATTGCCTAGCTCCCAAATTTCTCTCATATGGATGGATGATTCCTGGATTGAAACCAAATTACTCATGTCCCTCTTTTGTCCTTACGTATTCCACTTTCTTGATCTGATACACTCAGCAGCCACTTTATTACATACACCTGTTCAATTGCTTGGTAACACAAATTGCTAATCAGCCAATCACATGGCAGCAACTCAATGCATTTAGGCATCTACTGAAGATGACTTGCCAAAGTTCAAAATGATCACCAGAATGGGGAAGAAAGGGGATTTAAGTGGCTTTGAACATGACATGGTTGTTGGTGCCAGACGGCTCGGTCTGAGTATTTAAAAAAACTGCTGATCTGCTGGGATTTTCATGCATAACCATCTCTAGGGATTACAGAAAATGTCAGAAAAAGAGAAAATATCCAGTGAACGGCAGTTGTGTGGACAAAAATGCCTTGTTGATGTCAGATGACAGAGGAGAATGGGCAGACAATGATAGAAAGGCAACAGTAACTCAAATATCCACTCGTTACAACCAAGGTATGCAGCAGAAGACCACACCGGGTATCACTCCTGTCAGCTAAGAATAGGAAACAGAGGCTTCAATTCGCACAGGTTCACCAAAATTGGGCAACAGAAGATTGGAAAAACATTGCCTGGTCTGATGAGTCTCGATTTCAACTGCAACATTCAGATGGTAGGCTCAGCATTTGGTGTAAACAACATGAAAGCATGGATCCATCCTGCCTTGTATCAATGGTTCAGGCTGGTGGTGTAATGGTGTGGGGGAGATTTTCTTGGCACTAGCAAGGTGTACCTAATAAAGCGGCCAGTCAGTGTATATAGACCTCTAAAATGTACTATTTAAAAAGAAGTAGGGTTTACAAAAAAAAAATCTATACTTACCTAGGTGGATGCAGCATCGTTCCGATGCTTCATCTGTCACCTGCCGGCTCTAAGACTGAGAACTTAGTGATCAAAGACCTCTGATCCCTCAGTTCTCAGTGTTCCATGAGCAGAAAGCCAGGGACCGTCAGTCTTCAGCTCTCTGCTCTGCCCCTCCAGCACTCACTGGAACGCTGAGCTGTGGGTGGAGGGGGTGGTAGCGGCTGGCTCAGGCTCTCAGTGGCTTGCTGAGAGGCTGAGGCAGCTGCCGGTCCAGGCATTGGCCCGCTGTCGGATGAAAACGGGTCACAGGAGTGCAGAACGAACTGCATTCCTGTGATCTCCAGAAATATAGCCACAGCACCCCTTTTGGTTACAAATGTGTCAAACTACACTAAACCTTTCACCCTTCCTCTAAAGTATTGCATTTGTTATTTGTGGGATTAACCAATCATTTTCTGCGCCTTAAAGTGGAATTCCAGCCGAACACTAACTATGCCTAAAAATGTTCCCTTCCCCCTCCTGCTACCTATTCTGCCTAACCTGGGTAAAAAAAAGTAGTGAATACTCACCTATTTTAATTCTTCTCCAGTTTGGTCACATGACCCTGAGGCTGCAGCTTCCCTGTATCAGTGAGCGGCAACTGCAGTGGAGAGGAGGGAGTACCGGCAACAGCTGGGACATTGGGAGCCTATGAGTGGTGTCACCGCTCCTGGAATTCCCAGCCGATGTCGGCACTACCTCCTCTCCTCAATAACTACCTATGGATTTGTCTTACGACAAGTTTGCTTTAACTTGTGGATGGTACAGTGGCTTAGTGGTTAGCATTTCCGCCTGGCAGTACTAGGGTTGTTGGTTCGAATCCCAGCCATGGCACCTCCTGCCTGGAGTTTGCATGTTCTCCATATGCCTGCATGGGTTTCCTCCGGGTACTCCGGTTTCCTCCCACACTCCAAAGACATGCAGGTAGTTTAATTGGATCCTGTCTAAATTGTCCCTAGTATGTGTATGTATGAATGTGAGTTAGGGACCTTAGATTGTACACCCCTTGAGGGTTAGGGACTGATGTGAATGTACAATATATATATGTAAAGCGCTGTGTAAATTGACGGCGCTATATAAGTACCTGAAATAAATAAATAATTGTGTCACTTAAAGCTCAACACAGCAGAAGTCTTCATTTTTTGTACTGGAGTATTGTTAATAAGAATGACATTTTTTCAAGCAAGTATTTTTTACTTTTATGTCTTTCAATTATTTATCTTTTCAACCTAGCATTTTTTACTGAAGGTGTGAGCTACATAGTAAGCAGACCTGGCGTGTAGTCATCCTTTAAAACCGCCATTCTCAATCAGGGTTCCAAAGAACCCCATTGTGCCTTTCGAGGTTGGTAGGGATCCCATGAGTGACTAATGACCTGCCATCTGAACAGGCCAGTGCCACTTGAAGGGCTAGCGGCATGATACCAGAGATCTTTTTAGCTAAGTGGCAACATGCCCAGCAGCCACCAATGAACTGACCTATTCTTTCAACTGACCTTCAATTTAAGGGACAGTCTTCCTCTCACAGAACGTAGATATAAGGGATCACCTCTCTCACTGACCATAACTGCAGGGTCACTTTTTTTTTACTGACCGGGCATGCCTGACCACAACATAAGTGAGTCTGTCTGTATTTCTTTTCTAACCATTAGTATTTTCCATTTTCATTTTGTAAATTTTACTGCAGATCATCTTATCATATAGGCAAGGGGGTGTTAACAGTGATTCACCTTGGGTGTCAAATACTGCAGGTATGTCACATCCTGTATTCTTTTACATATTTATTAATTTATTACTATTAACCACTTGCCCTCCTGATGATTTACCCCCTTTCCTGACCAGGCCATTTTTTGCGATACGGCGCTGCATTACTTTAACTGACAATTGTGCGGTCATGCAACACTGCACCCAATAGAAATGTATGTCCTTTTTTCCCATAAACTGAGCTTTCTTTAAGTGGCATTTGATCGCCTGTGCGTTTTTTTCATTTTTTTAAGCTATAAAAAAAAGACTGACAATTTTGAAAAAAAAAATGTATGATTTTTTGCTATTAAACATGTCCAGTAAAAAAATTTAAAAAATAACATTTCATCATACATTTAAACCAAAATGTATTCTGCAACATGTCTTTGCTAAAAAAAAAAAATACCAATACGTGTAAATTAATTGGTTTACATAAAAGTTATAACATTTACAAATGGCGGTATAGATACTGGAATTTTGTTTTTCTACTAGTAATGGTGGCAATCAGTGACTTATAGCGGGACTGCAGCAGGAATTCTGACACTGGGGGGACTGACTTGGTGTCACTGACATCTCCAATGACACCAATACAGTGATCAGTGCTAATAAAAAGCACTGGCACTGTACTAATGGCACTGGGCAGGATTGGGTTAACATCTGGGGCGATTAAATGGTTAACTGTGTGCTGTTTCGCTATGTTGGCTGTGTGTGCTTCACTGAAAATACGCTGCTTTGTATAGCTCTGCTATGCAGGAGTCGACAGGGGAGAGATCTGTGTTGTTTATACACAGGTCTCTCCCCCATCGGAGATACTCAGTAATTACTGGGTGCCGGCGAGTAATCAGGACCCAGTGATTGGCAGTCGAGGCCGCAAACGGCGGTGTGGGTACGGCACACACGTCCCCTATATGGAACTGCAAAATCACGTATATATTTATTTCAGGTACTTATATAGTGCTGTCAATTTTACACAGTGCTTTACATATATATTGTACATTCACATCAGTCCCTAACCCTCAAGGGGTGTACAATCTAAGGTACCTAACTTACATTCATACATACACATACTAGGGCCAATTTAGACAGGAGCCAATTAGCCTACCAGCATGTCTTTGGAGTGTGGGAGGAAACTGGAGTACCTGGAGGAAACCCATGCAGGCACAGGCAGAACATGCAAACTCCAGGCAGGTGGTGCTATGGCTGGGATTCGAACCAACGACCCTAGTACTGCCAGACGGAAGTGCTAACCATTTAGCCACTGTGCTGCCCCAGTGTGATTAGCCACTGTGCTGCCCCCATTTAGCCACTGTGCTGCCCCCATATGTGATTTTGCGCACCCGTGCCACCCTGTATCAGTATTTCTGCTATAGGGCGGCGCAGAAGTGGCAAAAGTGGTTGTAAAGGCTGAAGTTTTTTTAAAAACCTTCTGTGTGCTGCTCCTCTCATAACCCCACTAATACTCACCTGAGTCCCATCTCGATCCAGCTTTGGCTGACCTGGGACTCTCCTCACTGGCTGAAACAGCAGCGGGAGCCATTGGCTGTCAATCACAGCCAGTGAGCCAATGAGAAGAGTGGGGCTAAGCTGCAGCTCTATGTGTCTTATGAATGCATCAGGCTCAGCAGCAAGCACACACCAGTGCCCCCATAGCAAGTGGTTTGCTATTGGAGGCACTGGTCATGGGAGAGGAGCCAGGAGCGCCGGCGGGGGTTCTGTGAAGAAGAGGATTGCCCTGTGCAAAAACCACTGCACAGAGCAGGGAAGTATGGCATCTTTGTTATTTTTTAAATGAACCTTAATACCACTTTAATAATTTTTAGCAGACCCCAAGACCTGAAAATAGTTTGTATTTAGTTTCTTTGGGGCAAAATGGTTGAGAAAAGCTGCTTTAAAATATGACTCTTTATAACTTGCTTCAGAATACAGCTCAAAATTTAGTTCGAAAGGAAATCTAAGAACTTGGTAATAACATTTTCTTAGTGTCCACTACACGCCTATGCTAAATAAAAAAAGACTGATATGACAGAAACGTTGCAGAATTTTCCCAGTCCCCTGGGTGCTTATAGGAAACGGCAAAGTATAACAGAAAAACTTTCAGTTCCTCATAGACAGAAATGATAGAATAATAATGTTTCATTAGAAAAAAAAAAGAATTTCTCTCTATCATTAGCATTTGCATTGTAAAATAACACATAACATACACAGTACACAGAAGCATGCACAGAAACATTGAAACATGAAGAATTAGTTGATCAATGTGGAGCTGTCACTTGCTGCAGAGAATGGAAGTCTGATTTTGTGAAGGCTTATGTATAAATGAACGTCGAAGTGCCACAGTGTATGCTATTATCAGATGAACGCAGATTGAAAAATTGTCCAGAATGAGGAAAGAACAAAGAGAGGGCGCACAGGCCTAGTGCATTACCATACAAAAATGTTTAATAAGAAATAAAATAGGTGTTGTACTCACAAACGACAATAAAGTCAAGGCACATCATAAAGAACAGCTGGGTCAACACTGCGCTGAGTAACAGTCCGTAATGGGGAATGTAGACATCCAATAGGCTGACGCGTTTCGAGGACTTGCCTCTTCCTCAGAGCCAGCCTATTGGATGTCTACATTCCCCATTACGGACTGTTACTCAGCGCGGTGTTGACCCAGCTGTTCTTTTATGATGTGCCTTGACTTTATTGTTGTTTGTGAGTACAACACCTATTTTATTTCTTATTAAAACATTTTTTATGGTAATGCACTAGGCCTGTGCGCCTTCTCTTTGTTCTTTCCTCATTCAGTATATTTGGATTCCCCCGGTCTGTTGAGGGCAGCAAGGTGTGCATGTTCCAGGACATTCTTAATGTGGTTGCAGCCTGCATCGAGTCTATCCCCAAGCTCAGGAGCATTTGTGTTTGCTGGTTCATTGAAAAGTTGTCCACTCTGTCACTGCCTCTTCGTCTCAGAACCCGATACTGACCACAGCATTCAATTGCTGATGACCGCTACCACTGGCTAGGTCCCAAGTGTCCAGAAAAGTTTATCCTGCTCATTCTTTTTGCTTTAATAATATAAGTAAATGACCCAAAGCAAGTAAGAACTTTTCCTGACCTTCACTATATGGCCAAAAGTTTGGTGGACAACTGACCATCAAACTTATATGAGCTGGCTGGACAATTCAAAACCATGGTGGGCATCGATATGGAAGGTTAAAGCTTATGTGATCAGCTGTTTATTTGAAGTGGAACTTTTACAAAAAAAACAAAAAGGCAAACAGGTAAAGACTTTTATTGCAGAACAGACATACTGGGGTTGATTTACGAAAACTGAGGAGTGCAAAATCTGGTGCAGCTCTGCATAGAAACCAATCATCTTCCAGGTTATAATGTCAAAGCTAAATTGAAGTTAGAAGCTAATTGGCTGCCATGCATAGCTGCACCAGATTTTGCACTCTCCAGTTTTAGTAAACCAACCCCATAATGTCTCTTTTGCATTAAAGTTTGTTACTTGATCTGTATGCCCTGTGCTATTTCGGGAATGCCAAGATGAGTGAACTCCCACGCATGTACGGAGTGTCATCATCTTGGTCCAGCCAATGAAAACGAATGACGATTGGTATCCAGAAGCCGCAGGGTTGGAGATGTCAGTGGCCAGCGGGGAGCTCAGGGACATCACAATCTTGAAGTGTAGGTGAGTAATTTCCAATTTAAGTTTTAGGGTTTAAGGTTTAGGGTTTACAGGGTTTGTTCACCATTTCATGAAAAACAAAAAAGTGAATTATCTCCAATTATCGTGGCCACCCCTTTGGACCTTATCGTACATAGCAGCCATGAAGAACAATGCAGCTAATGTAGCGGCCCATACACCGCAATACCACCCAGGAGAAAGTCCCTCATAATGCTCGCAAGGGCAAGTCCTCATTGGCCAGCGTGACCATATAAGCACACTGATCACTGAGAAGCTCTTCTTTCTTCTCGGTCACCTAAAGAAGCCTCAGATACACTTCTCATTGGTCAGCATGGTTACGTGACTGCACTAACCAATGAGCTCTTGCGATTGTGAGCATTAATATGGATACTCACTCCAAGGCTGTGGATTGAAGTGTATGGATTGCTACACTGGTAGCACAGGGCAGCAGAGTCACTATGTGCAGAGGTCCATAGGTGTAGGATATTTGGAGTTCGTCCACTTTTTTGTTATTTGTACACTTATCCTGTAAGAGCTGATTTTAAAGTTGATGTAAACTCAACTAAACAACACTTAAGGGTCTATTTATAGTGGAGAGAAGAACACACTATCAGCCCTCCACTGGACAGAACATGTTTATTTACTTGTAAAATACAGGTCACAATGTGGAGCTTTATCCTACAGAGGGATCTCTGATTGCAGGAGATGCTCTCCTCCTGTGGGTTTCTTTTATCCACTTTCATTGTTATGAATTGAGCTTCGCTTGCATTGGAGTCCTCAATCACCACTGTATTATAGGTGCATTCTTTTTTTTTTTTTTTACTTTATGGTAAGGTCATATTGCTGGTTTATACACGGGGCCCATGGTTTGCTAAAACACTGGGGTTGATTGACTAAAGGCAAATAAAATGTACACATTGTGAGTGCAGTTGCCCCAGAGGGGCACCAAATATCAATGATAGGGCAATATTCCTCCGACTAATATCAATGATGGGGTACCAATCCTCCTACTAATATCAATGATGGGGCACTATTCCTCCCACTAATACCAATGATGGGGCACTATTCCTCCCACTAATACCAATGATGGGGCACTATTCCCCCCACTAATACCATTGATGGAGCACTATTCCTCCCACTAATACCAATGATGGGGCACTATTCCTTCCACTAATATCAGTGATGGGGCACTATTCCTCCCACTAATATCAGTGATGGGGCACTATTCCTCCCGCTAATAACAATGATAGGGCACTATTTTTCCCACTAATACCAATGGCGAGGCACTATTCCTCCCACTAATACCAATGATGGGGCACTATTCCTCCCACTAATACCAATGATGGGGCACTATTCCTCCCACTAATACCAATGATGGGGCACTATTCCTCCCACTAATACCAATGATGGGGCACTATTCCTCCCACTAATACCAATGATGGGGCACTATTCCCCCCACTAATACCAATGATGGAGCACTATTCCTCCCACTAATACCAATGATGGGGCACTATTCCTTCCACTAATATCAGTGATGGGGCACTATTCCTCCCACTAATATCAGTGATGGGGCACTATTCCTCCCGCTAATAACAATGATAGGGCACTATTTTTCCCACTAATACCAATGATGGGGCACTATTCCTCCCACTAATACCAATGATGGGGCACTATTCCTCCCACTAATACCAATGATGGGGCACTATTCCTCCCACTAATACCAATGATGGGGCACTATTCCTCCCACTAATACCAATGATGAGGCACTATTCCTCCCACTAATACCAATGACGAGGCACTATTCCTCCCACTAATATCAGTGATGGGGCACTATTCCTCCCACTAATACCAATGATAGGGCACTATTCCTCCCACTAATACCAATGATAAGGAACTATTCCTCCCACTAATACCAATGATGGGGCACTATTCCTCCCACTAATACCAATGATGGGGCACTATTCCTCCCACTAATACCAATGATGGGACACTATTCCTCCCACTAATATCAGTGATGGGGCACTATTCCTCCCACTGACACCAACAATAGGGCACTATTTCTTCCACTGATACCAATGGCGGGGCACTATTCCTTCCACTGATACCAATGATGAAGCACTATTCCTCCCACTAATACCAATGATGGAGCACTATTCCTCCCACTAATACCAATGATGGAGCACTATTCCTCTCACTAATACCAATGATGGAGCACTATTCCTCCCACTAATACCAATGATGGAGCACTATTCCTCCCACTAATACCAATGATGGGGCACTATTCCTCCCACTAATACCAATGATGGGGCACTATTCCTCCCACTAATACCAATGATGGAGCACTATTCCTCCCACTAATACCAATGATGGGGCACTATTCCTCCCACTGACACCAACAATAGGGCACTATTTCTTCCACTGATACCAATGGCGGGGCACTATTCCTTCCACTGATACCAATGATGAAGCACTATTCCTCCCACTAATACCAATGATGGAGCACTATTCCTCCCACTAATACCAATGATGGAGCACTATTCCTCCCACTAATACCAATGATGGAGCACTATTCCTCTCACTAATATCAATGATGGGGCACTATTCCTCCCACTAATACCAATGATGGAGCACTATTCCTCTCACTAATATCAATGATGGGGCACTATTCCTCCCACTAATACCAATGATGGAGCACTATTCCTCCCACTAATACCAATGATGGGGCACTATTCCTCCCACTAATACCAATGATGGGGCACTATTCCTCCCACTAATACCAATGATGGGGCACTATTCCTCCCACTAATACCAATGATGGGGCACTATTCCTCCCACTAATACCAATGATGGGGCACTATTCCCCCCACTAATACCAATGATGGAGCACTATTCCTCCCACTAATACCAATGATGGGGCACTATTCCTTCCACTAATATCAGTGATGGGGCACTATTCCTCCCACTAATATCAGTGATGGGGCACTATTCCTCCCACTAATAACAATGATAGGGCACTATTTTTCCCACTAATACCAATGGCGAGGCACTATTCCTCCCACTAATACCAATGATGGGGCACTATTCCTCCCACTAATACCAATGATGGGGCACTATTCCTCCCACTAATACCAATGATGGGGCACTATTCCTCCCACTAATACCAATGATGGGGCACTATTCCTCCCACTAATACCAATGATGAGGCACTATTCCTCCCACTAATACCAATGACGAGGCACTATTCCTCCCACTAATATCAGTGATGGGGCACTATTCCTCCCACTAATACCAATGATAGGGCACTATTCCTCCCACTAATACCAATGATAAGGAACTATTCCTCCCACTAATACCAATGATGGGGCACTATTCCTCCCACTAATACCAATGATGGGGCACTATTCCTCCCACTAATACCAATGATGGGGCACTATTCCTCCCACTAATACCAATGATGGGGCACTATTCCTCCCACTAATACCAATGATGAGGCACTATTCCTCCCACTAATACCAATGACGAGGCACTATTCCTCCCACTAATATCAGTGATGGGGCACTATTCCTCCCACTAATACCAATGATAGGGCACTATTCCTCCCACTAATACCAATGATAAGGAACTATTCCTCCCACTAATACCAATGATGGGGCACTATTCCTCCCACTAATACCAATGATGGGGCACTATTCCTCCCACTAATACCAATGATGGGACACTATTCCTCCCACTAATATCAGTGATGGGGCACTATTCCTCCCACTGACACCAACAATAGGGCACTATTTCTTCCACTGATACCAATGGCGGGGCACTATTCCTTCCACTGATACCAATGATGAAGCACTATTCCTCCCACTAATACCAATGATGGAGCACTATTCCTCCCACTAATACCAATGATGGAGCACTATTCCTCTCACTAATACCAATGATGGAGCACTATTCCTCCCACTAATACCAATGATGGAGCACTATTCCTCCCACTAATACCAATGATGGGGCACTATTCCTCCCACTAATACCAATGATGGGGCACTATTCCTCCCACTAATACCAATGATGGAGCACTATTCCTCCCACTAATACCAATGATGGGGCACTATTCCTCCCACTGACACCAACAATAGGGCACTATTTCTTCCACTGATACCAATGGCGGGGCACTATTCCTTCCACTGATACCAATGATGAAGCACTATTCCTCCCACTAATACCAATGATGGAGCACTATTCCTCCCACTAATACCAATGATGGAGCACTATTCCTCCCACTAATACCAATGATGGAGCACTATTCCTCTCACTAATATCAATGATGGAGCACTATTCCTCCCACTAATACCAATGATGGGGCACTATTCCTCCCACTAATACCAATGATGGGGCACAGTTTCTCCCAGTAATACCAATGATAGGCAGCTATTCCTCCTGATAACCACAGCTACTATGTAACTGACTACTAAGGCAAGGTTATTATTTTCGCTGAAGCTGGGCCTAGGACATTTTCTGCTTCAACTGGCCACAATCAGGCCCCCCTTAAGCCCCATACACAGGATAAGAATATCAGACAAATGATCATCCAGTTTTTTTTTGCATTCTAGTCTTCATATTGAAAATGAAGAGGTTGCTAAAGTTACAAAAATTCTTGTAAGACAGAATAAAAATTTGGAAGTGATGTAATGTATTGTATTGTATTTTCGGACGGAAACTGTGCTGATTAAACGAAAATCGTACGATCTGGTATCGTATTATAAAAAATGTTGTGCTTGTACTAATGATTAGATTATCACACGATCGCTTTGAATGCGGTATTTTTCGTATGGTTTTCTGATCATGTGTACTAGGCTTAAAAGTCTGAAGGACAATAAACTGGCCCTTTGTTGGAAAAGTTTGAAGACCCCTGCCCCTAGAGCAACACAATTGGCAGCTTCTCAGTGTAAACATTGTTATGAAAAAGCAAGTCCACAGCAAGTGTTGCAAAGATTTTCGCATGTTACTACAATGTTACTACAAATTTCTGGCTGCATCTCTTCTGGACAAAAACCCTTTTCTTCTTATGGATTGCTATTTTATTTCTTTTTTTCAAATAAGGACCACATTGGGAGTTTTGCCAAAAGGATATAGTCATCAATCCAATGTTTATGACTACTATTATTGTTACTCCTATTCCTTCTGTACTGAAATGTATTGTAATTGTATTGTCTCCCTTATATTGTAAAGCACTGCGCAAACTGTTGGCGCTATATAAATCCTGTATAATAATTGTTACTACTATGAGCTACATGCCCCCAGTATAGGAATTGAAACTGCTTTATCTAGGATTTGTAACCTTCTTCAGCCTCTCTATGCCCCATTTCACAGCCAGGCAGGTGACATCACGATTTCATACTGCAGCATGATGATACTCATTTATAGACAATCAGCACAGAGGTGACACTGGAAGTTGTAGAGCTGAAATAGGAATTTGTGGTGTCATGTCTGGCTATGCAGTGTGTGAACTGAAAGACTGGCTCAACAAAGCTGGAAATCCATCTGAATATTAAAGTGTAATTCCGGGAAAACCCTAACTGCTCTTTAAACTGTCCTCTCGTTTATGCATTTTTCTTTGCTATGAAACACTTGTTTGTCATTGCAAAAAAGTCGCTGCTGTGGTATAATTTTGTACTCTTTTCAAACTTCAATATTGGAAACGAAAACTGTCCTCTCCCCACTCCTAATGCCTATGCTTACTAACCTGTGTGAGAAAGATCTGTATACTTACCAATTTTCAGGCGTTCCACTCCAGTCATGTGATCTACTCTGTGTCAGCTAGTGGCGGCTGCAGGGGAGAGGAGAGAGTGCTCTGACAGCAGCTGCTGAAGTCTGGAGTGGTGATGTCACCCACTGGCTTCAATGGCCCATCTTGTCGGCACTGCCTCCTCTCCAATGCAACAGCGCTGGCTGACACACGGGAGCCAGATCACATGACCAGACCAGAGAAGCCTGAAATAGGTAATATATACACATTTCTTCCACAGGTTAGTCATCATAGGAGGGAAGACAGGGCAGTTTTAGGAGTAGATTAAAGTAGTATTAAACCCAATAGCAAACATTTATTATAACGCACCTTACCAATTATTGGATGTAATGACTGCATTTGTTTCCATTTTTAAACTTTCTTTCTTCTGTTTTCAACGGATGACCCAGCCAGCAAGCCTGTTGCTTTTCAAAACCACAAGCTCTCCAGCAGAATGTATCAGTGGATTACATGGATGAGGCAATTCATTTAACACTGGTAGGGCTGATTATAATGATAAGTATTTATTTATTTATATAAACCCTTTATCCCAAAAGGAAAAAAAAACTGTTTGCTGCAACCGACTGTAAATTGTGAGCTGGAGTTTTACTTCATTGTGTATTTAAATCTGCTAATACATTTAACACTACCTTCCCCTCTGAAAAAAGCAATGCAGCTGTCCGATGTGCCTCCTGTGCTCATTCAGAGTTTTGCCTCACTAACACAGGAGGTGTGTTACTGGCCAAATCACCGGTTGAAAGAATAAGGGGAAAAGGTCAAAGAAAAGAAAATGAATGCAGTCACCACATCTAATGATTAGTAAACTGCAAAATAATACATTTTTGGTTTTGGGTTTAATACCAATTCCACTTTAATTACAACTGATTCCTTGTGCTGCTTCTCCCTTTCCGAGTCTGAGCTCTGCAGTACAGGGGACTGCAGATACGGGCACTTACATTGCCTGCATTGAAAAAAAAAATATTGATATGTTAATAAATACAGAACTTTACATCTGCCTGGAGTTTAGCTTTAGTCCTCATGCACACGGGACATTTATACAGCGGCTGTTTTTGGCTTTTGATGTTTTTTTCTACAGCTAGTAAAACCCCCCAGCATGTTATCCTATGTGTCCATACACACATAGACTGGAATCAGCTGAAAACCCCCCCCAGAACTAGTGGCTTTCTAGAAGAGTTTTTTAGCTGTAAAAATGCTCTATCGCTGGAAACCAGCATTTTGGCCTTTTTTTACCCCCCAAAAAAATTTTTTGGGGGGTAAAAAAAAAACCTGCTAAAAAACACAGGAAAATGTGGTAAAACGCTGCTAAACGCTAATGCAAAAATGCAAAAAAAAGTTGAAAAACTCACATTTTTAACGTGACTTTATACAGCTAACGTCACCAGCGTTACCAAAACGTCCAGTGTGCACGAGGACTTAAGTCCTCGTGCACACGGACGTTTTTACAGCGGCTGCTTTTGGCTTTTGGTGTTTTTTTTCTACAGCCAGTAAACCCCCCAGCATGTTATCCTATGCGTCCATACACACATAGACTGGAATCAGCGCTTTTTAGCTGGAAGGAAACCCAGGACTAGTGGGATTCTAGAGGAGTTTTTTAGCTGTAAACGCTGAAAACCAGCGTTTTTGGACTTTTTTTTACCAAAAATTGGGGGAGGGGGGTGGTAAAAAAACGCTAAAAACCACAAATGTGGAAAAACGCGCCAAAGAGCTAAAAAACACTGAAAAACTCAAGTTTTTAACGTGACTTTACACAGCTAACGCTACCAGCGTTATTAAAACGCCCCGTGTGCATGGAGACTAACAGATCGAATTGAGATTTGGAAATGTGGCTTTTAACTGATGAAAATGTGAATCTGATTAGAGATGACTTCAGTTTGTATGCAGCCATTGCTTTTTCTTGCTCCTCTTCCACTGCAGCATTTGGTAAGTGACAGGTCCACATGAAACATGCAATAATCAGCAGATAAAACAAAGATAAAGAAGCGGGTTAACATACATGCAGCCACCTCCGGGGTGGATGGCTATGCACACTCGCCTGCACGCTGCATGACAGCTTCTGAAGGGCAGAAGGAAGAAGCAAGTGTCATTAGTTAGCACTGACAATACTTTTCTAATGCAATATTAAACAACAGCAATTCACCATCCAGCTGATCTACCGCTTGAAGAAGTGCGCCGAGCCCCTGGTCACCATTCCCACCAACGGAAGTTGGAAGACAGCCACCCGTCTTTTATAACCATATTGTAATACGGCGGGCAGTGGGGAGGACTGCATTATTTACACGCAGGACCCTGCGGACCTCGCAAAATGTCAGCTTGTAAGATTTGCTGAAAGATGGTGTAAATAACGTGGCTTAGCTGCATCCCCTGTTGTGCCGTAATGTTTAACTGCCTAATTCTGCGAATTTCTCTTTTAAGAACATCCTTGGGATCAGACACATTATTTCTTAGGAGTGAGTTGGAATAAAGGATGGCGGGGAGGGGACAAGATGGAACATTGAGCCATGTTATAGTGAGACTGGGCAGAGGAGACGAGGGAAAGGTTATGGACAAGGACGTAGTCTCATCAGCTGATGACAAACACTGGGACAGTCGCATGCAATACAAATATAGGCGAGATTACTCCGTGGCTATACAGAAGCAGAGGAGGCTGCCTAAAACACTCTGCTAAACCAAAGATGAGAGGTAATGGTGCAAGCAGACCTTTGCTTGGAGCTCGGTATCAATAGCTTTCAAGTCAAATCAATTAGCAAACAAGTGCAGCCCAATATATATTACTGTGCAAAAAAAAAACATAATAGTGCTTACATACAGTATAACCATATGAACACAACTTTATAAATGCCCTTTTTCCTAATAGCCCTTCATTTGTGAAAATTGAGGGGAAAAAAATTCCAAAAACACTTCCTTGTGATTAGTGTATTATTGACTACTTGACTTGTATCTTGCCATCCAAGTGAGTCAGTCCCACCACCATTCACTCAATGCAGTCACCTAGAACCACTGATCTATAGATGAAATAGGTCACCATGTGCTTTTTTCTTTTCAAAGAGCTATTTCGATGTTACCTCCAAATGTATCATCCACCTCCACTTTCTCTTCATTTGTTTTTTAGCACAGTACCTAGAATTCAGCATCTAAAAACAGCTCTTCAGCTCAAGAATACAAAGGAATCATAGTGCTTCACCCTTGAGAAAGTCATGGGCAGAGGTGACGATACGTGTTGGGGGGGAGCGTGATAACGTCATCATGTCAACACGGAAGTGACCGGCCAGAGCATGTCCAGTAAGGTGATGCTGATACCCAGGCCTTAAAGAAGAAACCTTTGAAGAGATATTTTCAAGTATATAGTGCACTCATTTTGTGAGTGGTTTTCTTATTGCCTTTTTTTATATAATAAAGTCGTTTTCAAAGGTGAAACGCTATGATGGTTTCAGATGCTAACTCTGGGTGTTGTGCTAAAAACCAACTGAAGAGAAAGTGGAGGTACTTTATACATTTGAAGATAACATCGAATTAGCCCCTTAAAAGCGCAGGGTGACCTATTTAATCTATAGGTCAGTAGTTCCAAGTGAGCGCATCAAGTCAATGATGGTGGGCTCACTTAGATGGCAAGACACAAGTCAAGTAGTAAATAATATACTGATCACAGGGAAGTGTTTTTGGACTTTATCTTTTCACAATTTTCACAAACTGAAGGACAATTAAGCAAAAGAAAGCCTATAATTTGTATTCATGTGGTTACACTTTATGTAAGCAATATTATGAGTTTGTACTGATTTTTATGCGCAGTAGCATAGATTGTGCTGCACTTGTTTGGTTTAAGTTGGATGTGGGAATGTGGGGATAGCAGCGATCCTTTGTTTATTATATTGAGTATTTTGGTTTGCTCAGAAAATTCAGATTTAGTGTTAAAGTTTCTGAGTCAAGGTCCAAGAACAACCATGCAGCAAGGAAGTCAGAACTCCTGACCTGCATATTTTTTCCAGGTCAATTACAAAATAATGAAGCCATTTAAAAAGAATGACGGCCAGGCACTAAACATTTTCAAAAGGAGGTCAGTAACGCATCTCTCCCACATTTCTTTTCATAAGAATCCTCCCAAATTTCCCTACACGCAGTGGAAACAGTTGTATCCCACTTGGCTAACTTTAGACAGTCTGACATCATGAAATTCACAAAACAAAAGAAGGTCAAAAAAATATTGAGGACTTTGCTATAACAGGATAACGTTCCAATTAGGTGGGACACCCTGTTCTTATCTGATGACCATTTTATACAACTGGAACCAATTAAAAGCAGATAAAATCACAATGTGTAATTAAAGAAAAAGCTCTGTGTGTAATTATGCAGGTTGTTTTTGTACAATGGTTTCAATCAGAACAAAGAGCCTAAGATTCTATTTTTGGTAAAGTACTTTATATAATTTATTGTAGTTTCAAAGTGTTTAATATTATTTTTATCACATATATACAATTTTAATATTACACAAGAAAGGATTCATATGGATTACACCCATAATACTGGTTTTACTGAGTCTTCTAGGTTTGTCAAACAGAATGCACAGCAGAAGCTTTTTTCTTTCAGAATCTCTTTATCTTTCTGACAGTCTGCATTTTGTGCATTGGAGAAGAGATAGGGACAGGTACAGTATGTGGGAGCAGACACAGCAGTGTGGTTTTGTGATGGGCTTATATCTAAGTGGTCATCCTTGCTTTTTTATTTGATAGAAACTCAAGCAGAGAGAAATACATTGACCACTAGAGCAACTTCCTTCTGAGTATGTTAGCTGCTTGGCTGTTTTACAATTCCAATGCTTTTTCAGCTACTGACCTCAAATGTGCATGAGTGAAGCTATAGCTTCTGATCTGCCTAAGTGTTCCAGGTCAGAGACTCAAAAATTATTGAAACCAAAGGGCTGACGTGCCAGCTGGGCAACCAGCATTTTTAGAAGAAGAGGTCACCTACTTCTCTCATCCTAAGTTTCTTTAAGCCCCTTTTACACTCTTTGATAAAAACATGCACCCCTGCAGACTTTTTTATTCATTTACAAACGGTTTATTGAAAGAAATACAAAATACAAACCAATGTCCAATACAGAGATCTTACATTCTATATCCATATGACAAAGATCTATGTACATATAAGGGAATACAAGACTAAAAAGACAAACAGAAAAACATAGGTAGAGAGAACAAGGAGTTCATAGTGAAAACAAGAACTCAAAGCCATATATGCACAGACTGTATGACAAGAATAGTATAGTAACAATTATAAATACATATCAACAAATCTTGATAAATGTGCGCTGTATCCTATCATGTATAAGAGATTGGGCTGATAACCATAAATTCAAGATAGTTGGTTGTGGATAAGCTTTCAGGGGTCCCATTTAACGTAAAAAACTGGGATAGTGTCATTCAGAGTGTGAAGGACATGTTCCATTATCATGATAGAATCCATTCTTGCCAGAATTTGAGAAAATGGAACCATCGATCTCCAGTTAGCAGCTATTGCCCATACACAGGCAACAGAAAGGGTATGAATCAACCTTTGTATAGGGGAAGGGTTCCCACAATAGGAGCAAATAGCAAACCATTAGAGAGATTCAAATGTGTAAGGTGACCTGCGATTTCAGAGGATATTTCCCGATTACGTTGCCAAAGTGGAGTGACTACAGTACAGTCCCAAAAGATATGAATGAATGAACACACTATGGAGCAACCACGAAAACAAGTATTGGGTACTGCAGGAAACATAGAATGGAGGAGGAGCGGAATGTAATACCAATGAGTAATAAGTTTCTCTAAGATTTTGTACTCTTGCAGAGATTTGTTAACATAACATTCCAGTCTTGATTTGACAATGGCAGATTGCACTCCTCCTCCCATTTAGTAAAATAAAGGTTTTTTTTTAAAGGTACAGGAACCCAAAAGTTGTTTATAAAGTTGGGAGATAAGACCCTTACCTCTGGCGGACCTATTGTATATACGTTCATAGGCAGTAGGGGAAAAAGCAGAGTTACGAGCCATTGGGAATGTGGATGTAAAAAAATTTATGATCTGAAGGTATCTACAAAATTATTGTCTTGGTGCTTGATATTGTTGCTGTAATTGTGAAAAAGTGTCAAAGGTAGAGTGTGTGTGAAGAGACTTGATGGTGATATAGGAGATCCACCACTGAAATTCAGCAGGGTTGGGAAATGCAGCGATAAAAGTGGGGTCACTTAAATAAGATGCAGCTGGTGGGGATTTTGAGATTAGGTTATATTTAATTTTACAGGTAGTCCACAGTCTGAAAGACTGTGTGACAATAGAGTTCAGTTGAGATAAACTCCTGTATGGAATCCATTTAGACCACAATAAACCTGTGAGGTGGTATGGCAGGATAGAGGCCGCTTCAAATTTAATCCAAGGCACTTTGGAATTCGGAATATTCCATTGAGCGGTCTGGGCCAATCTATCAGATAAGTAGCATAGTCAAAAATTTGGAAGGCCCATGCCGCCCACTGTGTGTGGGCGGTTCAAGGTATTTGCCAAGTATCTAGCTCTTCTATTGGACCAGATAAATGTATTAATATCGGATTGTAGTGCATCTAAAAACGCTTTACAAACAGTGATTGGAAACGCTCTGAAAAGATAAAGTATCTTTGGGAGAATATTCATTTTAATAGCTACTACTCTGCCTAAAAATGAAATGTTATAGGAGGACCAAATTAGCAAAATAGCAAGAAGTTTGGATACCAAAGGTAAATAGTTATATTGAAACATTTTCGAGAAATTTGAGGTGAGGGAAATACCCAAATATGTAATGGCTTCCAAGGACCATGTGAAAGAAAAGGAGGCATGGAGAATATCGCATATGGGGCGAGGGACCCTGATCGGCATGGCCTGGAAAGGGTAGCAAATTTGTGTAGTAATAGGTCCAAATTAGGCATAGAAATGAGAAGTTGTGTAATAAATAGAAGCACATCGTCTGCATACATGCAGAGTTTATAAGAAAGGCATTTTTTAACATACTCATGAATATCCGGGTGTAGAGTAATGGCCCTAGACAAGGGTTCCATGGCCAATGCAAATAGTAAGGGTGAAAGGGGACAAACCTGTCTGGTCCCTCATCCTAGTACAAAAAAGTCCATACAATCCTCCGGGATCTTAATTCTAATCTTAGGGAGGTGATATAATGCCTGAAATCCCTGTTGGAATTTGGCACAGAAACCATACTTAGGTAAAAGTGTTGATAGATATTCCCATGATACACTATCAAAAAAGGCCTTCTGAATATCTAGACTCAGAAGGAGCAGGCTTTGAGAGTGCATGTTGGCATCCTGTATAATGTCCGATACCATCTGAATATTATCAGTGATCAATCTGTTGGGAATAAACCCGGATTGAGTTGAGGAGATGATGGTGGGAATAATAGATGCCAACCTGTCTGCCAACAGTCTGCTAAAAATCTTTAAATCATTATTTATTACTGAGATTGGGCGATAGTTTTGGGGGGAGAGATGATCTTTTTTTGTTTTCGGTATGAGTGTCACATTTGCCAGTGTCATATTTGCCAGCAGCATTTCTTCTGGAAAAAGACTGCCACTTAGAATATACAGTAATTAAACAGGGAGGATAAATGTGGGGCCAAGACATGCTCGAATGTTTTATAATATAAAGTAGAAAATCTGTCTGGGCCAGGGACAGTAGATGTTTTCAATGATTTAATTATTTTAGTGATTTCTTCCAGACTACACAGGGCATTTAAGGTGTCCACTTGGGCTTGAGAGAGTTTAGGGATGGGGATGGTATCCAACCATTCCAAAGCTGAGTGGGGAATACTACCAGAGGAGGCAGATAAAAGGTTCAAATAATAGGATTCAAATACTCGTAGAACATCTTTTGGGAGTGAAGACACTTAACCTGAGGAATTGTGCAATTTATAGACATGAGTAGGGCATAGAGATTGGTTCAATTTGCAGGCGAATATAGAGGAAGCAGAATTACTGTATAACAATTATTAGCGATTTGTTCCAGAAGTCCCAGAAGGGCTGAGGTCCGGGGGTACAAATATCTACGGTGTGCTGTTCTGAAGTGTCGTCTAAGAGAAGCAAATTACATAGGAAAATTAAACATTTAAAGGCATTAAATGGTTCACAAAGTCCAGGTCAGGGTATGAAGAGGTACACAGTGTAGATATAAGCCATTTCAGGTGGTGATCAGCTGGTAAAAAACTTGTTAGCAGGAAAACATGAAAAACGTCACTTGAGGAGGTACGACTAGAATTCAGGCTGCTTCATGGCGTATTCTCTGTCTGTCCCTTCGAGGAGATGGTGTATGCCAGATAGGTGTAGGCCGTGGGGTGGAAGGAGGATGGGACGGGGCTGCTATTTCAAATATACCCAGTTTAAGTAAAGTCTTACGACCTTCAGCCAGGGTGGAGATAAATATGTGCTGCCATTATGAGGTATTGTAAGCGTGAATGGAATCCCCAATAGTAACGAATCCACGCCTAATACAGAAGTGATCTCCTTAAATTGACAATGCCTGTCCAGAGTTGCAGTTGACAAATCCGGGAAAATGTGCAGTTTACAGCCATCAAGCAATATATTTTGGGTATTCCTGGCTGCTCTAAAGATATTCTCCTTAACTAAGTAGTCCTTGAGGCACAAGACAATGTCCCTAGGAGGTTTGGGGCATAATGCCCTATGCATGTAGTCGCATGTAAAGCCACAAGGGTCTTGATCAGGCAGTAAGGATTTAAACAAGCGAAGTACTGTGGCAGTTAATTCAGTATTAGTCTCGGGAATGCCCCGGATTCGCAGATTATTCTTCCTATTGGGGTTATTCAAATCCTCCACCTGTGACTGTAGATGGTTTTCTGGAGTTGGAGTTTCTTTCTGGAGTTCATTAAATGCTAAGGTTAGCTCATCATGTTTGGTTTCCAGTTTATCAGTGCGGCCTCCTAAGGCTCTCAGCTCTTGTGTAAGTGAGTGGGCAGTTTTCTGAAGCTTCAACTGGAATTTGTCAGCCAGCTTATTATACATGGATTTCGGGGAGTTTTCCAGACCTTGTCTAGTCAGCTGTGGCATATACTCACTGTCCTGAAGTGTAGAAGTGGTCAGAGCTGGAGGTTCAGCAGGAGCTGCTGTCTGTAGGGAGGCCGTGCCATCTTGTACCATGCTGCTCTGCTCTTTCACCCGCAGAAGTTAGGTCGTAAGGCACTTCGGAGTGCTGGAGCAACCTTTCTTTTGTGATGTCGGCATGCACAGGGTGTAGTGAGAAGAGGTGATAAGAAAAGGGATCGTCCGCAGTAGGTCCTGGCCCCTCTAAACAGGCTTAGAGTCCCAGGAAGGAACGGAGCTACGCGTCAAGGCTGCTGTCCTGATCCATGCCACGCATGCTCCCCCCCCTGCAGCATTTTTTTAAAGCAGTATATCATTGTGTACTGCATCAGAGGAGCATTTACTACTATAGTTGTGCGTTGGGGTGCCATTTTTAACACACAGGCAATGCTCAGGCATAAACACAGCCTATGGCTCAAGTACATAGGTGTCGCTATCAAATACCTTGGCGTTAAATGCAGTGCAGCTCAAGACACACCCTGCGTTTAAAACCCAAAACCCAGCAAAGGGTTGTATTTGACCTGCTTTGGCTGCAATGCAATTCAGGCTGGGTTAAGGACAAAAATGGTAACCCCTTGGATTCCACCCTTACCCTCCATAAATGTATACTTACTGAGATCTGACTACTGTGGCCTCCATTGTTTATTTACATTTCATGCCCTAAGTCCCCTCACTCCTGGCTAAGTAGGCACATCTGAGCCCCAAATAAGTCTGCGGGGCATGTCTATCTTTGTCTCCTGGTTGGGAGTCTCAGTCTATGGAGCTGAAAAGTGCCTGCGCAGCCAGGAGAAAAAAGGCTTGAGATATATAATGCAAATAAACAGCAGAGGCCATGTCCTTAGGATCTCACCAAACTTGGCCTTACACTAGTAGAATTTGATTTAAAAATTGTCTTTTTTCTAATCATTAGTGAGGTCAAATAAACATTTATTTTTGCCTGCAGTGATGAGCAAATTTGGAGGAGCTGGATAGAAAATTTTTCTCGAATGAACAAATTTCTAACAGTGAATGTGGTTTTCATGTGTTCCACAATCAAATGTTAAAAGCAAGTAAAATTTTGAAATATTTGCTAACGACATTCAACAAGTCATTGAATGTACTGATCTGGATTTTTGTACAAATGTTCATAAAAACATTCAACTGGAAAACTACTAGTGTATGTCCAAATTTAGCATACATCTTTTGGGATGGGGGGTTTGGTTAGTTCTGGGCAAAGACGCATAAAGTATACAGTGGGGATCGAAAGTTTGGGCACCCCAGCTAAAAATTTGAATTAATGTGCATAAAGAAGCCAAGGAAAGATGGAAAAATCTCCAAAAGGCATCAAATTACAGATTAGACATTCTTATAATATGTCAACAAAAGTTAGATTTTATTTCCATCATTTACACTTTCAAAATAACAGAAAACAAAAAAATGGCGTCTGCAAAAGTTTGGGCACCTGCAGAGTTAATATCTTGTACTGCCCCCTTTGGCAAGTATCACAGCTTGTAAACGCTTTTTGTAGCCAGCCAAGAGTCTTTCAATTCTTGTTTGAGGTATCTTTGCCCATTCTTCCTTACAAAAGTCTTCCAGTTCTTTGAGATTTCTGGGCTGTCTGTCACGCACTGCTCTTTTAAGGTCTATCCATAGATTTTCAATTATGTTGAGGTCTGGAGATTGTGAAGGCCATGGCAAAACCTTCAGTTTACGCCTCTTGATGTAATCTCCCGTGGATTTCGAGGTGTGTTTAGGAACATTATCCATTTGTAGAAGCCATCCTCTCTTTAACTTCAGCTTTTTCACAGATGGCATCAAGTTACTATCCAAAATTTGCTGAAATTTGATTGAATCCATTTTTCCTTCTACTCGTAAGATGTTCCCTGTGCCACTGGCTGCAACACAACCCCAAAGCATGATTGATCCAACCCCATGCTTAATAGTTGGACAGAGGTTCTTTTCATTAAATTCTGTGCCCCTTCTTCTCCAAACGTACCTTTGCTCATTCCGGCCAAAAAGTTCAATTTTAACCTGATCGGTCCACAGAACTTGTTTCCAAAATGCATCAGGCTTGTCTATATGTTCATTTGCAAAGTTCAAACGATGATTTTTGTGGTGAGGACGTAGAACAGGTTTTCTTCTGATGACTCTGCCATGAAGACCATATTTGTACAAGTATCTCTTTATAGTGGAATAGTGTACCACAACTCCAGTGTCTGCCAGATGTTTCTGGAGGGATCGTGCAGTAAAACGTGGGTTTTGAATTGTTTTTCTCACAATCCTGCGAGCTGTTCTGTCTGATATTTTTCTTGGTCTTCCAGATGTTGCTTTAACTTCCACTGTTCCTGATGACTGCCATTTCTTAATTACATTCCGAACAGAGGATATTGACATCTGAAAACGCTTTGCTATCTTCTTATAGCCTTCTCCAGCTTTGTGAGCGTCAACTATTTTCAGTTTCAGTTTTCTAGACAACTGCTTAGAAGAACCCATGGTGTTGATTGTTGGGGCAAGGTCAGATGAGTCTGGGCATTTAAAACCTTTGAGATTGACATCACCTGATCTTCCCAGACGATGATTGAGAACAATCCATGACACTGGCAGGTCTCAGCTTGGCAAAGGGGGCAGTGCATGCTATTAACTCTGCAGGGTGCCCAAACTTTTGCAGACACCATTTTTTTGTTTTCTGTTATTTTGAAAGTGTAAATGATGGAAATAAAATCTAACTTTTGTTGACATATTATAAGAATGTCTAATCTGTAATTTGATGCTTTTTGGAGATTTTTCCATCTTTCCTTGGCTTCTTTATGCACATTAATACAAATTTTTAGCTGGGGTGCCCAAACTTTCGATCCCCACTGTAAGTGCACTTTATTTCAAAGTGCACAAATTCTTTAAATCACTGGTCACCAAGCTGCGGCCTGCAGGCTGGATGCCACCCCTTTCTTTCCGGTATTTGGCCTGTTATTTCCACCAATTAGTCCCACTGACACCAGTGATGTGGGACCATTCTTTTTACTGACACCAACAGTGGGGCATAATTCCTCCCACTGGTACACATGGTGGGGCACTATTCCTCCCACTAATACCAGCAATGAGGCACTATTCTTTTCATTGGCATCAACGATGCCTCATAAATCTTTCCACTGATAACAGTGATGGGGCACTATTATTCCTCTCGCTGACACTGGGCATTTTCTACTCCCAATGGCCACAGTCTGGCCCCCCGTAAAATCTGAAAGACAGTTAATTGGCCCTTTTCATTAGAAATTTGGAGACCCCTGATTTACGGGCATGATGAACTCTGTAAATGTGATAGACCTCCTGCGCTCCTAACTAAAACCTTATCAGCTAATCACAGAGGTAAAGCTGCCAACATTCAGTCATATACCTATAGACAAGTAAAAAATAAAACAAAAAGTAATGTGGCGCTACTACTATATAAATCCTTCACATATTGACACACTGAATTTACATAAATATAAGTGAAATAGTGCAAATCAGTGAACAAAGACCAATCAACAATACATAAACCGTGATGGACAACAGTGTAAAGTTACCTCACACAATAACACGTGTAACAAGTGCAAACCAACAGGTCCTATTAGATCCATTTGGATCATTTGGGGCACTATCATCCTAAGCTTGGTCCCTAATTGGACCTGTTGGTTGGCACTTGTTACACGTGTTATTGTGTGAGGTAACTTTACACTGTTGTCCATCGCGGTTTATGTATTGTTGATTTGGTCTTTGTTCACTCATTTGCACTATTTCACTTATATTTATGTAAATTCAGTGTGTTATGTGAAGGATTTATATGGTAGTAGCGCCACATTACTTTTTGTTTTATGATGAACTCTGTGGTGTCCCCATCCTTTTGGCACATTCTTTATTTAGCTAATGGTTAATTAAGCCCTGAATGCAAAATTGTAAAAAAACAACATCAGAACGGTCATCCAACTATCACCATTGAATACAAATGGAATGTGCTGACCTGCATGTGCGTTTTTAAAACACGACAAAAGCAAGGAATCAATGTTGCTTACACATGCCCCAAGTGAGTCACTAAACTGGGGAAAATCTGCAGGTCAAAAGTCCTGACCTCACTGAGCAGTAACTCAGGATAACCCCCTGAAACTTAAAAACACAAGTCAGTAAATAACAGCTGCCATATTTCAATGATGACAGGTTCTCTTTAACACAGCAATCCCTTTTTAGTTCCCCAGCCCTCCTAGTTCCCCATCTGCATCCAGGAGTGCAGTCAGAAGCAATCACTAATTTTTTTTCCACTAGTACAGAATGCATGTTAAGACCCAGAGGATAGTGATATTAATCTCATCCACCGAGCTCTATAAAAAGCCCCAATCGTCCACCCTGCAGGTACCTGTCATCCCCGTACAGCTTCCCGCACTGCTAAACACAGCACTGCGACAGCAACATCTCACCCTGTCTGTCACATGCCGGCCTATACTTACGTATGGGACTGCACCTTCATAAGATACATAATGAATGCCAGGCTCTGCATGACTGAAATCCATGAATACTACAAGACACAGATGTCACATCAATGTGCTGTTGAGGCTTTTTCTAAAGCGCGGTTCCTAGTGAAAACGAGTGGGCAGGTATCAGATGCTATCACAAGATCAAAGGAAGTCATAACAGAACCCAGACTTATGCTTTGACTCAAAACAACCATATGTCCTGTGAGGCTTCAGAAAGACAGAAACCGTACAGTCATTTCACACTGACCCCTGAGGTTTCGGCTTTGCGAGCACGCTGCTTTCTCGTAAGATCTCGTCTTTGCCAAGCTTCTGCTTCTTTCCATAGCTGTAAAACCAAACCCAAATTCCATATTAGATTTGATGAACCACTGCGGATTCAAAAGTACATTGCAATGGTTCTGACTGCTGTATGTACGTTGTTTTTCAGGTTCTAACCAGACCCTTGGAGCTCTTTTTTGTCACCAATATAATTTACAGGAGAAAATGTTTGTCCTGAATATACATGTATATATCACCAGAAAAATGAATTTATCACAGCACGAAAATGAATAGGAACTACCACTTCTGCCCATCGCATGATGTCTCCTTTTTTTGCGTTGACTCTTCCTACCAACCTGGGCTAGCTTCTCCCCTAAACAGAAGCCCTCTGACTTCCTGAATATCTGTAATACCACATTCTGCCTCCTTGGTATACTTGATGGAAAGCAGGTCACTCATCATACTAGGAGTCCCTAGTGAATACTCCTTTTTTACCCCAAAAAGGCTATTCTACTCACCTGGAAGAACCATGTTCCTCAACCCTGAGAACATGGAAAATAGTAATACTAGGCGACTCGTGTCTAGCCTTTGAACAACCACAATGGGCATCTCTACAACTGAAATACCAACAGGCTTTTTTGCGTTGACTCTTCCTAACAACCTGGGCTAGCTTCTTCCCTAAACAGAAGCCCTCTGACTTCCTGAATATCTTTAATACCACATTCTGCCTTCTTGGTATACTTGATGGAAAGCAGGTCACTCATCATACTACGAGTCCCTAGTGAATACTCTTTTTTACCCCAAAAAGGCTATTCTACTCACCTGGAAGAACCATGTTCCTCAACCCCGAGAACATGGAAAATAGTAATACCAGGCGACTTGTGTCTAGCCTTTGAACAACCACAATGGGCATCTCTACAACTGAACTACCAACAGGCTTTTTTGTGCTGACTCCTCCTACCAACCTGGGCCAGCTTCTCCCCTAAACAGAAGCCCTCTGGCTGCCTGAATATCTGTAATCCCACATTCTGCCTTCAGGGTATACTTGATGGTATGCAGGTCCTCAATGATAGTAAGAGTCTCTTGCGGATACGCGGTCTACACAGCAAAAAGGCTGATCTCACCTGTAAGAACCATGCTCCTCAACCCTAGGAACATGGAAAACAGTAATTGACTAAATCCTACCCTTAATTATGAGATATATATATATAAAATCCCCAACAACCTTTTGATCATGCGATTTGTTCCTGGTTGGCACATACCTCTACAGTCCCAGAGGTGACCCAAATTCCACTATTTTTGATTCAGTACCTTCTGTATTGTCTTCTGCATCAGGCCTCATTCACATGGGCATATGCGTATTTTTTGCATAGAACATAAGTTCTTGCTGGCAGAGTTAGCAGAAGATCCTGAGTAAAATACACATCTAAAGTACTTGACTTTAGACGCGTTATGATGTGTACAGCGTATAGACATGTACAATTCTTTCATTCAAATAAATGGCTACATATTTATGTGTGTATGCATGCAGACGCGTTTATGACCATATAATCTGCAGATCCATGTCCTACTTTTTTTTGTACAGCTGTGTATGGGTTTAGTACTGCATTTTGATGCGTACAAAACTATCTGCTGTACGCATCTAAACCCAGCGTTTTTTCTGACCATGTGAATGAGCTTTTAAAGTATGACTAAATGGAATACTTTTTTTAAATTTGTTTGTTTTGGATAGAGTGGAGGGCTTTTCTATTGCTGTCTGTGCCCTGCGGGTGTGATTCAACCTATGTGTCCTGTATACTGTTATCACTGAAAGTGAAAATCCCAAATGTTGGGTTGTCCCCAGAACATAATTAAAGGGGACACTTCCAATGGGTACACTAGTTCTGGTGACAACCAGGGATTCCCTCACTTTGCAGGGATTTTCTCCCACTTTGTGTTTTGGCTATGGGACAGGAAGTCAAAGGATATCTCCCCAATGGAACACAGATGTCAAAAAAGGAAATCTGATAGAGTTATACCCCCTCCCTTTCTTTATCCAAAATGAAAAATAGAATATGCCTTTAGTTCTACTTTAGGCCCCTTTCAGATGGGGAAGACTCCATTTTGGTCAGTAGAGAATCTGTCCGCTGATTCTCTACTGATCAAAGCAGAGCAGATGGATGAGCCACCCATGTCTGACATAGCAGACACGGAAAGAGCCCACTCTGCTTTATGGGAGGTGAGAGTAAATGGACTCCACTGTCCATTTACACTCGACTGCCCTCCAATCTGATCTGCCTAGACAGAAGAGAATGGATCCTGTTCCATTTTTTTTAGCGGACCGTATTGGACCGGAGATAGCCAGGTATAAACAGACACAACTTTGTTTACACCCACTGGGCCATAGGTGTGAATGGAGGGTCTAATCAGGCCCACCTGAAAAACTGACAGGCTGACCTGATTAGACCTTTTGTGTAAAAAAGCGGCCTTAAATTGTTTTTCCACTCAACACAGTATTTCTAACCATGTATGTGTAACCAATTGCTGTCTTTATGATCTGTTTAAAAATTAATGGGAGAAAACAAAAGAGGGTTCTTTAACTGTAATAGTTTATTGTTGTTGGAATCCCAAAGAATGGAAAAATGTAGATGGCATCAGGGACTGCGGAGGTACATTCCAACCAAACACCCCAAACACTATCAAAAGGTTGTGGGTGATGATATGCTGTATAAACATATATTTTCATTATTTTTTTATTCTCTATAAGGACAATTTAATAAATAAAAAAATGTCTTGAAAAAAAGCCCAGAAGTCCTCTAGACATACAAGGGCTCATGTTTAGGATAATTCCGGAGATGATGTGAGCTGCGCACAGATAGTCCTTGCACCAGAAAAAAAAATACATGTCAAGAAGGCAAGGTTTTCTAACCTGGCCAATCACTTTGCATCACAAAAATGCTCATTGGGTGTAGCCATGCTTTACCCCATAGACCCTAGATCACTACTCTACCCAGCCCAAAAGCCTAGAGAGACTGCCACCTATTAGAAAAATGTATATCAAATGTAAGGCACCTACCAAGATATTTAAACACTTCATTAAATTATTTAACATATTAAAGAAAGCTCAAAAGCCAAACAAGATCCCTTTAGCCAATTCCAGTAACACCCCAGTCACTTCGGGCGCGACTTGGCATGCAAATTACATGCCAAGCGACTTGCAAATCGTATGCCAAGTCTATTGTCTGCAATTAGAGAGGTCAAATTGGTGCGGTTCCAACTTGGTCCAACCGCACCAATTTCTAAAGTAGTACATGCACTACTTTTGGTGCGATTTGCATAGACATATGTGTCAGATGTCTTGCAAATCGCACCTGAAATCGGCATCTCATCTGACTTTGAAATCGTGCGACTTCACTGTAAGTCGCACGATTTAAAAGTTGGGCTTGATGTGACCGGGGGGACAGAAGATGCTTATAAAGGATCAACCACAGCGCTGCATGTACACACCATCCACAGGACCTAAACATTTATGGAGCTAAATGTTACATAAATATCAGGAATGTACTGTAACACATTATGTAAATACAGTAAGTTTTACATTTTCTATAAAATGATGATGGAAAAAATGTTCCTATTTAATTATTTCTATTATAAATAAATAAATATAAAAATAATTGCTTTGTAAGTTGTGATGAAGAACTGTGGTTGATCTTTTATCATATGATTCTCTCTTTTTTTCTTTTACTGGGATTGGGTAAAGAGTTTTTATTGCCTTTTGGGATTTTAAAGATTTACTGAATTATTTAATAAAGTGTTTATTTGTTACAGATGTTTTATACTTGGTTTGGTCTAATTAGGCGAGCTCATGTAATTTACTGTAATATAAATCCAGAGCCTCAACAGGTTTTTTTTTAGTGCACTGAGACTCATCCAATGACTACGAACAGCTTAACCCCTAACACTCAACTTACCTAACGAACCTAAATATTAAAACCCCATAGGTTAACTGCACTTCTAAAACACATTCAATTCAACTCACAGTGCTATAAGCCCAGGATACAGATCTTTAAAAAGTGACAGGTATTTTCAGTTGAGTCTGATGACGTTTCAAAATTCCACTCATATGTCTAAAATAAAGATCCTTCTTAGATTAAAGCTTGTGAGCCCGTTTAGTACATCCAAAGACATCACGCAACTTAAAGCTGAACTCTGAAAATACTATTTTATGACATTTACAACATAAAAGTAAATGGCCTTTAAAGTGGTTGTAAAGGTTTAAGGTTTTTTACCTTCATGCATTCTGTTCATAAAGGTAAAAAACCTCCCTAGTTTCTTTATTGTCTCACCTTAGTTAATTATTTTGTCTTGTTTATTTAATTAGATTTTTATGGTTCGTCTTCTTTCATAAGATTGTTGTGGTTGTTTTTTGGACCCATACGGGTCTTGACTGTACGGACGTTTCTGTGATTGCTTAAGGACAATAACATTGATGCTTGTTTACTTCCTTGATGCCTATGCTTACTTATTATATCGCTTTGGTCTTGCAGGTGATTTTCTTATACATGTCTGTGGAAAACGTATGTTTTTCTATTTTTTCAATAAAAATTTCTTATGAAAACCCCCCCAAAACTTCTGTGTGCAGATTCCCCCTTAGCCCCCCCCCCCCAATACATACCCGAGCCTGATCGCGATCCAGCGCTGCTCACAAGAGCCTCTGCTCTCATGGGACTCTCCCTCCTCATTGGCTGAGACACAGCAGCGGGAGCCATTGGCTTCCGCTGCTGTCAATCACAGACAGCAGGGGGCATGGCTGAGCCATGCTTTGTGTGTCTTACAGACACACAGAGGCGGCTCAGGAGCAAGCATGCACGAGTGCTCCCAGAGCAAGCTGCTTGCCCTTGGGGCACTCAGTTGGGGGAAGGGGCCAGAAGCGGGGGACCCGAGAAGAGGAGGATCGGGGCTTCTCTGTACAAAACAATTGAACGGAGCAGATATGTATGACATGTTTATTATTTTTTTAAAAATAGGAACCCTTAGCATCACTTTAATTTTTGATATCCGTGTGGATAGTGCTATGTTAGGTAAATATTTTTCATTCAACCAATATAGTACTATAAGCTCAGAATTTCCGGAGCTGGAACTTACAGACCCAGCTCTAGTACAGTGATAGAACACAAGGCATTCTACGAATGGGTGAGGGGAGATTGTGACATTTATTATCCCCTCCTCATCTTCCTCCTAAGAGCTTGTTTTAACACACCAACACACCAAATCATTCAGGGATTTTTACAGCAGCAACCAGTCCTATTGAAAACAATATATATTTTTTATTTTGCCTGCACCGGAAGATCAAGCAAAAAGCATGACAATAGGGTTGATTTACAAAAGGCAAATAAACTGTGCACTCTGCAAGTGTAGTTCCTCTAGAGCAGCCTTTCTGAACCTTTTCAATACAGAGGAACCCTTAAAATACATTTCTGGTCTCAGGGAACCCCTGCTAAAAATGACTATATCTACAACTCATGATACATTAGTGTGATGGTCATTGGGAAGAATGTTCCTTACACTTGTGGTCATTGGGAAGAATGATCCCTTTACTGATAGCTTCAAAAAATGATTAATGGTGTCAGTGAGAACTTATCTGAGAGGCAGAAATTGCTTATTGTTCAAGGAATCCCTATCAACCTCAGGAGGAGAAGCTCTGCTAACTTCCATCATCCAATCATGTGAAGCAAACATTTTTTTTTTCTAGCATGTGATTGGGTGTTCTTTGGAAAGTGAATCTTCGTCTCATTTACTAAGCTGTGGTGCAACTGCACTTGCAAAGTACACAGTATTTTTGCCTTTAGTAAATCAACCCCAATGTGCACTGCGAGAACAAGCCCTGAAGCTTTCAGAAAGGTTAAGAGGGTTGTTTAGCAATAATGAAGCATTCATTTCCATTACATACTTTATACATTTTTGTTTGGGCTTAGTTATAGCGACAATAGCTGAAAGACTATGAAAGATCATCATCAATGACAAAAGATACAAGAAATAATTTTTTGTGGTAGCCATTTCCTTGAAGTATTCATTATATTATTTAATCTTCTGCCTCTCTGCATCTCCCATGATGCTTCTGGATGTTTATTGAGGCAACGGCAAAGCTGTATTTACCAAAATAGCACACATGGGCTATTGGCAGAAGGGTCAGAGAGGGCAGTACTAAGCCTCTTTAATCAAAAAGTATGTAATGCTTATTATGCTCCAGTCTTTACTCTACCTCTTGGCATCTGTGGCTAAATTCAACAAAAAAACTGTATGTGGAAGATAAGAGGAGTCAGTCTACCTACATTCGTATTCATGCATCCAATCCGCAGGGATGTATACACTGGGATACGCTTGGAGATCCATTCATTCATTGAACAGGCTGCCTTCATGGGTCTACATGGTGAAAACAGCTCTTCACATTGGTGTATGGATCACTTCGCCAATGTGAATGAGGCCTTTTTACTTTGTAAAACTTGAAATCACTTGTCTTGTCAGGAAACAGAGCATCTGCTGCAGGCACTGTGAACCTCAGACCTGAAAGGTGTAGTTCTGTGTCCACCAGCAAGGTTCTCCCAGGAGCCAGCACGTCCCAGGAATTAGTCTGCACCTAATGCTGGCTGTTGGGAGGTCTTTAGTACCTTCTTCAAAATCTCTCAGCTCTGCAGTATTTTGCCTGTGTGCCCATGCCCTCTGTTCCTGGTAACCTACAATTTAGATCCCACCTGCCAGTACCTGTTCCTGTGTACCTGCTTTCTATTCTAGCCCATTCCTGACCTGCTATTCCTTGATTCTCAGCCCGATCCTACTCAGTCCTATTTATCCTCCTGTCAGTACATAGCTTAGTTAGTTGGTTTAGGTAGGTGTGCTCATGTTTTACTTTACCTTGATTCGCTTCCACTGGTTAGGTTCACTTTTATATATATTCACAGGGTGTTTGTATTTTTTTGCAGTATTTGGGTGTTTGTATTGATTGTTGGGTTTATGTTACTTGTCACTTGTGCTGTTTTCTTAAAACGGAATTAAACTCCACTATATATTTATCTTTAAATAGGCCCCTATGAGGTTTAGTATGCACAACATATTAGCACATTATGGCAGTCTCGCTTATCAAACTAATCCATCCAGCGCTGAGCTATCAGCACTCTAGCTGGTCCCAGGGGCTTCTCTTTTCTCCCAGCCTTCCTTCCGGGTCTGCTCTGTTCGGCTGCGTGAACGGCCACAATGATGTCACTCCCACGCAGAAGTCATTTTATCACAGTACAGAGTAGTGCCGTAATTGTACAACATAATTATCATAAAAACCCTACCTGTCAGCTGTTTTTAAATGTTTGACCTTAATTCTGCTTTAATAAATTACATTATTTTAACTTAGCCTTGAGTCTGGTGTTCTCTGTGCAGATCCACATATCTGGTCACATCTTCTCCAAATCATACCAGTACTTGGCATCCTAACTTCTCTTTATTTTTTTGTTGGGTGGTCTGCTCAGTTATGAAGTAGCCATGCCTATAAAGCACACCTCACACTGCCTCCAATATTATATTCTATCTCTACTTTTACCAAAAACGTTTTACATGAGAATGTATGCATGTGAGATAGGAAACTTAGGCTGTAAGGCATTTGAGGGCAGGGACTGATGTAAATTGTTGGCGCTATACAAATAGCTGTAATCGATAAATAAATATATATTAAAATATTAAATGACTCAAAGGTTAAAGAGTCACCAATCAGGTGTACCTAAGTACATTGCAGTGCAAAGGCTAAATTCAACCCTGGACTGCAGTGAAATCTGTTTGAGGCAGACCACTGGATTGGCTTTTCAGGCAGTGGCAGACCATCAGTACACACTAGCAGCCTGCTGGTGCCTAGTGGGAGCCACCAAACGTTAAGTAGCACTTTTAAGTACCGTATTTTCCGGCGTATAAGACGACCCCCTACTTTTCCTGTTAAAATATAGGGTTTGAGCTATACTCGCCGTATAAGACTACCCCTCTTCCAACGCACACCAAATAAAAATGAAAAAACATCAGATTTGATTTCAATATGGTATGGTATTTCAGTATGGTATTCCAATGATGGGGTGCTATTCCTCCCACTGATACCAATGATGAGGCACTACTCCTCCCACTGACACCAATGATGGGGCACTATTTCATCCACTGACACCAATGATGGGGCACTATTCCTCCCACTGATACCAATGATGGGACACTATTCCTCCCACTGACACCAATGATGGTGCCCCATCATTAGTGTCAGTGTGTGAGGAATAGTGTCCCATCATTAGTCAGTGGGAGGAATAGTGCCCCATCATTAGTCAGTGGGAGGAATAGTGCCCCATCATTGGTGTCAGTGGGAGGAATAGTGCCCCATCATTGGTGTCAGTGGGAGGAATAGTGTCCCATCATTGGTGTCAGTGGGAGGAATAGTGTCCCATCATTGGTGTCAGTGGGAGGAATAGTGCTCCATCATTGGTGTCAGTGGGAGGAATAGTGCCCCATCGTTGGTGTCAGTGGGGAGGAGGAATAGTGCCCCATCGTTGGTGTCAGTGGGGGAGGAACAGTGCCTCATCGTTGGTGTCAGTGGGGGAGGAACAGTGCCTCATCGTTGGTGTCAGTGAGGGAGGAACAGTGCCTCATCGTTGGTGTCAGTGGGGGAGGAACAGTGCCTCATCGTTGGTGTCAGTGGGGGAGAGGAGCGGCTGCTCCTTCTTCCAGGTCGGCCACTCGATATTCGCGGGGCCGCTCGGCTCCGCCTCCTCGTTGGTGATTGGTCGCCTGTGTGCCTTTCCAGTGCTGGCGCCCAATCACCGGTGAGGAGGCGGAGCTGAGCGGCCGCGTGACCATCGAGCGGCCGAACTGAAAGAAGGAGCAGCCGCGCTTCCTGGACCGGATCGTCGTGGGACTGGGATCGGAGCCAGGTAAGGTACAGCAGCCCCTCTGCCCACCCCTGTACTTAGTGTCCGTTGGAGGAGGAGGGGGGGCGCCGCCGCGCCGCCCCTCGAAAAAGTGCCGCCCTGACACCGGCTCGCACCGGCGTATAAGACGACCCCCGACTTTTCAGAAGATTTTCAGGGGTTGAAAAGTCGTCTTATACGCCGGAAAATACGGTAGGCACTATTTCTAGTGGTTGTAAAGATAAAATGTTTTTTACCTTAATGCATTCCCTGCGTTAAGCTAAAAACCTTTTTATGTCGCATCCTCTAGCCCCCCTGAAATACCTTGAGCCCGCTCTCGATCCAATGATGTGCCCATCTGCAGCAGCACTGCTCTTCTCTCCCCTCTTCACACATGAGGCATGGCAGCAGCAGGAGCCAAGGCACTCAAATCCTGTGAGCAGAGAGCTAGGGGCGAGGCAGAGCTGCACTGTGTGTGTCAACAGATGCACACAGTGGGGGGAATTTACTAAAACTGGAATCTGGTGCAGCTGTGCAAGGAAGTAAATCAGTTTCTAAATTCAGCTTGTTCAATTATGGTTGGACAATAAAACCTGGAAGTTGATTGGTTTTTATGCAGAGCTGCACAAGATTTTGCACCATGCAGTTTTTGTAAATAACTCTCAGTGTGTCTCGGAATCCGGCCTGCACGAGTGCCCCCATAGCAAGCAGCTTGCTATGGGGGCAATTAGAAGGTAGGAGAAGCCAAGAGTGCTGGTGCGGGATCCCAAAAGAGGAGAATTTGGGCTGCTCTGTGCATAAACATTGCACAGAGCAGATAAGTATAACATGTTTGCTATTTTAGAATAAAAAAATCTAAACCTTTACAATCACTTAAAGGTCAGGGAAAAGAAGTAGGGGAGGTGAATATAATGTAACTATTTTAATAAACAAAATTGGCATTCAGGATTACAATTCTATTTTAGAGGGAATTGGTCTTGATAGAAAGGTAAGAGCTGTCAGTACTGACTTCTCTAGCCTTGATCAAGCATGAAGCTTTTACAAAGTATATCTAAAGCTACAACATTTTTTCGTTTTGGAAAAAGTAGGTAATGGCCAAAGTAGAATTAAAGACCCTGCCCTTTTATTGGCCTTCGTCTGTGTCCCATTGTGGAGATTTCCCATAGCCAAAAAATGAAGTGACAAGAAATCCATCCAAAGTGAGGGAATCCTTGGATGCCACCAGAACTAGTGTCCTCACTGGAAGATTTCACCCATTGGAGCCATGGGAGCCCTGCTTGGCTTTGGTCACATGATACAGACAAGGAGAAGACTTCCCCTCACTTTGAACTGCTGTTTCTGAGGTCTGTGAATTACTGCTGCATCTAGCGAGTAAGGGGGGAGAGCTGCACCAAACTGGGGTCTGTGCTCAGGAGAAAGGGTCTGTACTGAGAAGAGGATGAGTGGAGAGGGGGTCTGTACGGAGGAAAAAGTCTGTACTTGGGGTAGGCTGAGAGGAAGGTTTGTAAAGAGAAGGGGGGGGGGGCTGTACTGAAGAGGAAGGGTGAGAGAGGTCCTGTACTGAGAGGGTGGGCTAGAAAGGAGATTAAGGGCTATGGCATGAGATCTGGGGGGGTCATTTTTGGTTGAACTGTACACTGGCCTGTGTGTTCTGCACTCCCAACCTCTGTACTCTGTGTGTTACGTACTCCTGTCCCCATGCACTCTGTATAATATGTACCCCTGACCCCTACACTCTGTGATATGCACTCCTGGCTGCTGCACTCTCAGGGAGACCCACTTCTGACCCCTCTACCCGGTGTAATATGCACTCTTGACCCCGTACTCTGCATGATATGAGCTCCTCTCCCCTGTACTCAGTGTGTTGCATACTCATGTCCCCTGTAATCTGTGTGTTCCAAATTCCCGAGCCTTGTACTCTTCACCTACTTCTAAGCTGTGCAATCTGTTCATTACGTACTCCTGACCCCTACACTCTGTGCGTAATGTACTCCTAAGCCCTGCACTATAGACCCTATGTTGTATATTTCATACTCCTCCTACACTGGGCTTAATATGACATACTTATGACCACTGCGCTCTAAGTACATTATATACTATATTGTATACTACTGAGGTTCTTTGTAAGGTTGTGTGCAGGTCGCAATTTCAGTGCTTGTCATATATGCTATTTCATGCTCCTGCATGTTTGCCAGAATCCTGCCCACATTCCCTAAAGGAAATCATTTCTATTGCACGATGGAAATTATAATTTGATATACTGAACAGGAAAAGGAAGTGATGTCTGCACTTCATCTATCCCTCCCCATGCTGCCCAGCCATAGCTCTCTTTTAAAATGATGGCGCCATCGACAATAAAAAGGTAATTTTTATAAAAACTATGTAAGTTAAAAATGCTGAAATTTTATTAAGGAAAAGCAACTGGATCAGCTTTCAGAATGAATGGTAAGGCACCACACATCATGCATAGATCAGTATATATCTTTAATGTTTTAGGACCGGAAATAATAATACAAGAGATTATCTTGTTGTCTAGTTAAACAGTACTTTCTTAAAAACCTGATCACGAAAAAGCCTGTAACATGAATAAAATATAACTCCATGTTTAATATTTTCCACAAGCCCCTGAGGCATGGATGGTGATCTGACAGGTATACAGAATGCCTACATAATGTATACTTACTCGAGATGGACTCGGGTGTGCACTGCTCTCCCAGGACCCTGAGTTACTTCTGTCTTCTACATCTAAGAAGGAAAAAAAAAAAAAAAGAACAGAAAAGCTCTTTAGACTTTATCTGAATGATGTTTATGTCAATATGCATTTTAAATTAAAGCTTCAAACTAATCTGCTGTTGGGTTTAATTAAGACTCCCAAATAGCGCAGCTATATTGATACTAGACATCTGACCCGTCTGCTTAACTTAACTCATTGAAATTCACAGCTCACATCGACGGAGCCCTCAAGAACCTGGAAAGTTCAGCAACACGCTGCTTTAAATCCTTCAAGTCATAAAAATTATGTTCTTGAAGTTATGGCAAAAGTTAGGTAAATGCATGCAGCTTTTTGTTAATGTCACCATTTCAAGGACACAGGGAACTTTACAGCACAAAAACGATTAAAACTCTACTGACGCTGTCCACCGACACGGGCATCCTGGCACTCTCCAGTTCAGGAGGAGCAACATCTCCTGGTTTGGTAGCTTGGATATGTAGTTCTCCTATATCTGGAAGGGTACAGGTTGCCCAAAGTACATAAAACGGGCAGCTGAGTATGTGAATCTACACAGAGGCTCCAAAGACCAACAGAATTTAGGAGACAGGTGGCACCACCATAGAGAAAGAAAGATGAGCACTGTAGAGAGATCAGACTCCAATTAGTGGACCTAACAATTGTAGTGCCACATAAGCAGGTTTGAAACTAAAGCAAGAGGTGTGCAAATGGAACATCTGTTATCTGTAGGATACCAGCAAGCAGAAGTAACATGAAGAGCTGAATCACACAACACCTTGAGAAGAAATGACATGCTAACAAGTCTATGGATGAACATGGACCAAAACTGATCCTAAATGAGGTTAACTTGTTTCTCAGCTTGGCATCCCTATGCCATTGTTCATTATCTCATATCTGTAAATCATGAAATAATAAATCCTTTCCACAATAGTATATATCCTCTCAAATTTAGGGAACTTTAACTTATATGCCAGTTAACAGTTATTGCAATTACCTTATGGTGCCACTTTCGGAATCATTATCAAAGGAGGAGAACCAGTACATAGTCTCAACACTTACTGCCCTCACACTTCTGATAACGAGAACATCAAAGGCGTCATCCCTCAGTAAGGGAGAAAGAACTACCTGACAACCACAATGAACAGGAACATGCTCAGAATGTTTAAAAATACTCTAAGGTGGGCATGTTTTGGGGATTTAAACCTTGCCTATCGCACTTGGTGTACTCTTAGGTGCATTACAGAAATGAGCTATGCCCATTCTGGTATTCTTGTCCATCAATTCAGTAATGTTAACAACCTGCTGTCTTGATGAGGCCAACTAAAGTGTATCTCCTAGCCTCCACACTCATTCTGCTGCAAGGACAAGCTGTTGAAGGTATGTATTTATTAAAACCAGTAATTGTATTTTAAAGTGTATCAGGATCTGACTTGTTATCAGCCTCCTGCACATCAGATAGGGAGGAGTATTATGGGCCCCCGTGGTTAGACACTCCAGAATTGTCCCTAATGGATCTAATTATGGATAGGCTACTGTGAATAATATGATCAGTATTCCTTACTGTGACTACTCTTACATGGGGATTCCTTGATAAATAGTCATCTGAGTTTGCAAATGATAGATGTCAGAGGTGCTAAAGATGTGTGGAATTGTACAACTGATTGGCTGTAATTGACTATTTTATGATGCATCAACCCAAAATGATTGCTCTGAACTCTGTAATGTTTATTTGTATTTCTCAATAAAACTTACTTTGAGATAAAAGAAGACAGGGAAGAGTAACACTAGTAGGCAATCCCATGTGCTGCTTGCACTTGTACTGACAAGAAACCCATTCACAACTGATAAGAGGAGTGACATGACCGTACTGTTGTTCCTTTAGGGATCATGCACACAGGGCATTTTTGCAGCCACTTTTAGGGGATACATGTTATCCTACAAAGCAACTTATTGACTCCCTGGTTATCTCTCGCCTTGACTATTGTAACTCCCTCCTCATTGGCCGACCTCATCGTAGGCTATCCCCTCTTCAGTCTATCATAAATGCTGCTGCCAGACTCATCCACCTTACTAACTGTTCTGTATCTGCCATCCCTCTCTGCCAATTCCTCCACTGGCTTCCAGTCAGTGTCCTCCACCCCTCTCTGCCAATCCCTCCACTGGCCTCCATTCAGTGTCCTCCACCCCTCTCTGCCAATCCCTCCACTGGCCTCCATTCAGTGTCCTCCACCCCTCTCTGCCAATTCCTCCACTGGCCTCCATTCAGTGTCCTCCATCCCTCTCTGCCAATTCCTCCACTGGCCTCCATTCAGTGTCCTCCACCCCTCTCTGCCAATTCCTCCACTGGCCTCCATTCAGTGTCCTCCACCCCTCTCTTCCAATCCCTCCACTGGCCTCCATTCAGTGTGCTCCACCCCTCTCTGCCAATCCCTCCACTGGCCTCCATTCAGTGTCCTCCACCCCTCTCTGCCAATCCCTCCTCTGGCCTCCATTCAGTGTGCTCCACCCCTCTCTGCCAATCCCTCCTCTGGTCTCCATTCAGTGTCCTCCACCCCTCCACTGGCTTCCCATAGCCCAACGGATAAAATTCAAAACATTAACAATAACATATAAAGCCATTTACAGCTGCCCCAAATTACATCACCAATCTTGTCGCCAAATATCACCCAAACCATACTCTCCACTCCTTGCATGACCTCCTGCTCTCTAGCTTCCTTGTCTCTTCCTCCCATGCTCGTCTCCAGGACTTCTTCAGAGCTTCCCTCATCCTCTGGAACTCTCTACCCCTATTCATCAGTCTATCGCCTACTCTGCAAACTTTTAGGTGATCTCTGAAAACCTATCTCTTCAGGGAAGCCTATCCTACCCTCAGCTAATAATGGGATCTTCTATTCCTCCTACCAGTCCATCCCCGCAGTTATTACCTTTTGCACCACTAGCCCCTCCCTCTTAGATTGTAAGCTCCCAGGATCAGGCCCTCCTAACCCTCTTGTACTGAACTGTATTGTTGCTGTATTGTCTCCTGTTATATTGTAAAGCGCTGAGCAAACTGTTGGTGCTATATAAATCCTGTATTATAATAATAATAATCCTATGTATAGGATATGACATACTGTATGACATAGACTTTTGGAAGCTTTTAGTGGCAGGGGATTTTATGAGCTGTAAACAAACCCCACAGTGTGTCCAGGAGCAGTGGTGTTTTGGCAGAAAAAACGCTTGACACATGTAAACGTGTATAGATGCATCTAAATGCGCAAAAACGAGTGTTAACATCAGGCACGTGTAGCGCATGCGCGTTAATTAATTTCATTGAATATAAAAAAACGTGATTCTTTTGACCTACTATGGTGTATTATGTGCATAAATAAAATACATTTACAATATATATATCTAAAATCACCTCTATGAATATTGTGCTACATTTATGTACTTATGTGTGTGGTTTAAATATTTAAAATAAATAAATATGTGAAATTCAAATGAGTGGATCGCCTACACCATACACATACTCATACTAGTGTGTTACTATGATAAAAAAACAAATAAATGTGCTGCGCTCCACTATATGAAAATTGTGAAAAAAATAAAAAAAAATGTATACATATACAATATATAATTCAAATCAATTTTAAATTAATCTTAAATTAATTTTATATAACTTATTTGAGTCTGCTTTTATAGTATGCAAATCCCCTACAAATGCTTGCTTATTTCCAAAAAACAATCCTTGACTATTTGTGATATCTTTCACTAGTAAAAATTATACGAAAAAAGTCCACCTGTCTAAATTGTCCCTAGTATGTGTATGTATGAATGTAAGTTAGGGACCTTAGATTGTACGCCCCTTGAGGGTTAGGGACTGATGTGAATGTACAATATATATATATATATATATATATATATATGTAAAGCACTGCGTAAATTGACGGCGTTATATAAATATCTGAAATAAATAAATGTGCATCCTCTACAAAAAAGGATTACTTTGGTTGGATAATATATCTCATCCAGTCATTTCACAACCTGCTCATCATGAGAGCACATACGCAAGCTTTACATTTTACCGCTCCGTTTCCACCACCCCCCTCTGCCAATCCCTCCACTGGCTCCCGATTGCCCAACGGATTAAATTCAAAATACTAACACTGACGTACAAAGCTGTCCATAACATCGCCCCGAACTACATCTCCGACCTAATATCAAAATACCACCCAAAACACACTCTCCTCACAAGACCTCCTTCTCTCTAGCTCCCTGGTCTCCTCCTCCCATGCCCGCCTCCAGGACTTTTCCAGGGCATCACCCATCCTCTGGAACTCCCTGCCCCAATCCATCAGACTATCACCTACTCTCCTCTCCTTTAGGCGCACCCTGAAAACCCACCTCTTCAGGGAAGCCTACCCCACCGCCGCTACCTGCCGATCTCCTCCTCTCTTCCCACCACTCCATCCCCCACAGCTTTTCCTCCCGTACCACTATCCCCTCCCTCCAAGGAGCAGGGCCCTCGAACCCCTCGTGTATCGCATTGTATTGTCATTGTACTGTCTCGTGTATTGTCTCCCATTGTAATGTACAGCGCTGAGCGAACTATTGGCGCTATATAAATACTATATAATAATAATAATAATAATATCTCAAGTTTTCTTTTACTCAGTCTACTTCCTATGTGGGTATGTGGGCATTTACTATGACATTTCTGCATTGTTCTGATATACATCCTCTATATAAAAGGATTACTTTGGTTGGATAATATATCTCATCAAATCATTTCACATCCTGCTCATCAAGAGAGCACATATGCAAGCTTTACATTTTACCACTCCGTTTCCGCCACCCCCCTCTGCCATTCCCTCCACTGGCTCCCGATTGCCCAACGGATTAAATTCAAAATACTAACACTGACGTACAAAGCTGTCCATAATATCGCCCCAAACTACATCTCCGACCTAATATCCAAATACCACCCAAAACATACTCTCCGCTCCTCACAAGACCTCCTTCTCTCTAGCTCCCTGGTCTCCTCCTCCCATGCCCGCCTCCAGGACTTCTCCAGGGCATCACCCATCCTCTGGAACTCCCTACCCCAATCCATCAGACTACTCTTCTTTCCTTTAGGCGCACCCTGAAAACCCACCTCTTCAGGGAAGCCTACCCCACCCCCTGCTAACTGCCAATCTCCTCCTCTCTTCCCACCATTCCATCCCCCACAGCTTTTCCTCCCGTACCACTATCCCCTCCCTCCAAGGAGCAGGGCACTCGAACCCCTCGTGTATCGCATTGTATTGTCATTGTACTGTCTCGTGTATTGTCTCCCACTGTAATGTACAGCGCTGAGTGAACTATTGGTGCTATATAAATACTGCATAATAATAATAATAATATCTCAAGTTTTCTTTTACTCAGTCTGCTTCCTATGTGGGTATGTGGGCATTTACTATGACATTTCTGCGTTGTTATGATGTACATCCTCTATATAAAAGGATTACTTTGGTTGGATAATATATCTCATCCAATCATTTCACAACCTGCTCATCATGAGAGCACATACGCAAGCTTTACATTTTATCTCAAGTTTTCTTTCACTCAGTCTGCTTCCTATGTGGGTAGGTGACGAGGACACTTTAGTTTAACCGGCGCTCCTCCATACAGAGGAAAAGTGTTCAGCGAGAGTGCACTGTAATAAATATATTAATAAGCCGACAAGACGTCCTGCTGCCGCCTCTATTCCGAGGCTCTAATTGAACAGTTTGCAAAGCCTGCGAGTCTACTGAGCATAATTGCGGGGATTGAAAGCGCAGACAGAAAAATATCAGAGTGTCAACAAAATCAAACATAATATAATTACTTCAAACCGACTGGAGCAATTATGTCTTGAGAAGGCGAAAAGGTCTGCGAGAGGAGCTCGTGCTTCATTATGTTATAGGAGGGGAGGCTTGAATGACCTCAGTGCTAATCACATGCCAATACACTTAGCGGGTTAACACCCTTTTCAGCCAGCTTGATCCCAAGTGGCCCTGACACCTCCTAAACTATTATTTCATGTGAACCTACACCCAGGATAAAGGCTTTTATTAAACCTCTCTGCAGCATTTCATACGTTCACAGGAATTTTTCCCAGCAATTTTGAAAGAAGGTACTTTATTCTGGAAAAGTATATAAACCATGAGCAGGCAGTGTTTACTGAAGGTAACCTCTGTTTTCTCCCCCCCCCCCCCCCCATCATATAGTCTGCTTTAGCTAATGTCAGATTTACTTTAAATTTAAAATATGTATACATATTGACAAGTGCTATTACTATGCTGTTGTTGACAGTTGATAATTTCACACCATGTGCCGTAGTGCGAAATATTCCTAAATTCCACTGTGAATTGTTTATTCCACATGGATACGTTTCAAGTGATCAGGTCGCAGTGATAACAAATACTTCCCCGGCAATATTGGCTGCACAGTGAGCTTTAGTGTATCAAGCAATCAAACATTCTCCCACGCACACCATCCGTTAAAACAAAAAGAAAAAAAATACTTTCATCTACAGATGAGTCCCACCTCCACCCACAATAAAGTGTGTTGAGTGTATTAGGTTCAGTCCACCCACAACTGATATTTTAGTTCTTGGCAGATTCTGAAGAGTTAAGCTGATGAATTGGAGAAAATTCAAGCCATGTGCAGCCCTGTTGGTCCGACATTCTTCGATCTGCAAATCCAATTGTCCCATCGAAAGTAGCCACTGTTTGTGTATTCAGACCACCACTGGTTCCAGCTGTCATGATACAACAGACGGCAGAGGAGACTCGTCCATCCATGCTAGTCTACATGGATAGAGGAATCGTAGACACATTTTAAACAACCAAAGAGTTCATTTTATCTCATGGGGACTCTATTGATGAGATCTCTACACTGAGTTCAAATATGGACAGGAACAAAAGAGGAAATTACAGCAATATAAATATCTGTCTGCTGGGGTATCCAAGACATAAAAGAAACATGAAAGAGGAACTGGTGAAAATATCAAGCCTGATTAATCATCACTGACAACAAATCTGCTTCTGTCCAGTTTCCCTCTCTTTATTCTGCTAAAAGCACCCCCCCCAATTGTCCCATCGAAAGTAGCCACTGTTCGTGTATTCAGACCACCACTGGTTCCAGCTGTCATGATACAATAGCCAGCAGAGGAGACTCGTCCATCCATGCTAGTCTACATGGATAGAGGAATCGTAGACACATTTTAAACATCCAAAGAGTTCATTTTATCTCATGGTGACTCTATTGATGAGATCTCTACACTGAGTTCCAGGGTCTACAAACCTTCTGTAACCAAGATGAGAGTTTATGGATAATGCAACGGGAGGAGCTGGAGCACCAACATTTCAAATGTGGACAGGAACAAAAGAGAAAATTACAGCAATGTAAATACAGTATCTGTCTGTTGGGGTGTCCAAGATATAAAAGAAACTGGGAAAGTCTCAGCCCACCTACAAATAAAATATCAATTTTGATTGGATTGGAGCATTAGCAACAGCCAGGGTGTCAGTATCTGGAGGAACTGGTAAAAATATCAATCCTGATTATTCATCACTGACAACAAATCTGCTTCTGTCCAGTTTCCCTCTCTTTATTCTGCTAAAAGCACTCCCCCCCCCCCAAATACAAGTTTATCCTCTTCTCAATTTTTCCAATAGTGTGTTCTAAGCCATAGGGTCTCTGGATAGAATTGATATTATGTAGAATATAAGGTTTGGAACATCATGAGAAGTTACACTAAAGCAGGCCATAGATGGACTGAAATTGGGATGGTTCAGCAGGGACCGGCCAAGATTTGATCCATCTATGGGCAGTAGTGGAAGAAAAGAAAATTGCAAAATCTGTGGGCTGCGTTATAAAGAAGAGGTTATTGAACTATCAATAGCACTGGAGTTGTAAAGTCTTCTTCTACATAAAAATCAATAGTGGTCTGATCTGCCTGCTCACCTAGAAGATGAGGGGGAACATCCAAATTTCAAACATGGAGACAGTAAAGGCTTAATCTACTCTCAGAGGAGACTTAAGATTGACACTTTGGGGTTTATTTACTAAAGCTGGAGAGTCCAAAATCAGACTCCCTTCTGCATAGAAACCAATCAGCTTCTAACCTCAGCTTGTTCAATGAAGCTTTGGCAATGAAACCTGGAAGCTGATTGGTTTCTATGCAGAAGGGAGTCTGATTTTGGACTCTCCAGCTTTAGTAAATAAACCCCACAGGGTCGCACTGTAATGAGATAGGTGGTACCATCAATATCAAAACAATAAATCGCATATTACTAGCACACCAAAACCCTCCTTAATTGCAAGTTTATCAGTAGAAGCAATATTCTTCTCTAAATGTCCCTTTTACTACCACTAAAAACAGTTATTACTAGGGCACGGCTTTCAAGGTCAGGATATCACATTCCCAGTTAGGGTTGCCTCTGCCTAAGGGAACTTAGGCAGAGGCAACCTATTGTGTAATAAAGAGATAATAACTGAGCTACTAATGTCATCAAGTAACCATCTTCAATGGTTCTAAACCCAGAGCATTTATGTAATTTATCTTAAAGCAGAACTCCACCCAAAACTTATTTTTACTTTTTGCTATAGACAGAATTAAAAACATAACAGAGGTTTTTGGCCTTTTCCACTCTTTATTAACAGGAAAATACGTTTTGGATAGGGGTACACGTTAACTTGAGTATTCTGTAATCCACTGGAGGAAGAATCCTGAAAGCATCCCACAGGGTCACTAGGAGTATTCTTCCTGCAGTTTGTGCTGTGTATCATTCTCGCTCTCTACTTTCTAAAACTTATGCATTTTATATGTCTTTTTCTCCACTTACAGTTTCAATAATCCAATACAAACTTTTAAAGCAGAATCAATCTGACATCTGAGAAAGCTTTTTTTTCCTGTATATGAGTTGCAGCAATGTGCCCATAGAGTGTGTTTGGGAATGGATCTTCTGCATTACAAGCAGGGAGTCCAAGATCACGGATAAAAGAGTGTAAGGAGGAGCACCATAGCAATGCTTAGATGGATAACAGGAGTACTGATTAGGTTGGCCATGATCCCTGTATGCATATCAAAGCTTACTTTTTCCATTTGACTCAAGTATATCTTTAGGAATGAAAGTAGCACTATAGGCAAAACTTTTGTTTTCATTTTGGATAGAGTATGGGAGGCTTATAACTCCTGTCGGATTATTTTTTGCCATCTGTGTCCCATTGGGGAGATTTACCTTCATGTCCTGTCTCACAGTCAAAACAGGAAGTGGGAACCCCCAGGTCACCAGAACTAGTGTCCCCTTTGGAATATTTCCTATCTACTATTTTTTTGGGACAGCGCAAATTTTTTTTTTAACTTTCACTTTCGATGATAAGGGTAAACAGGACAAATAGAGAGGATGAATCTTCCTAATGGGGGCACAGATTGAAATAAAAACCAGGCAGGTGTTCTAATCCATCTCCACTCCATCCAAAACTAAAAAAAAAGTGTTGCCTTCATGTTCTCCCTGTGACTGCGTGGGTTTCCTCCGGGTACTCCGGTTTCCTCCCAGACTCCATAGACATGCTGGTAGGTTAATTGGCTCCTGTTTAAAAAAATTGTCCCTAGTATGTGTATGTATGAATGTGAGTTAGGGACTTTAGATTGTACACCCCTTGAGGGTTAAGGACTGATGTGAATGTACAATATATATGTATGTAAAAGCGCAGCGTAAATTGACGGCGCTATATAAGTACCTGAAATAAAATAATAATAACTAGCTTATTTCCACCTATAATTTTTTTAATGTCCAAAAAAAACCATGGTGTCTCTTTTTCACCACAGTTTCAGTGAGGCCACTTCTCACAGTGGCCTTCATCAAAGCATGAAGGGTTGGGACAAAGCACTGACTTTCAAATTGAAGTCAAAATTTGCATGCTAGAATTTCCAGGCATTCAGGTCCCCTATTGGCAAACATCTCTTACTTTCCTTACAGCAGCCTTTCTCAGCCAGTGTTTCAAAGGACCCTATGATTCTTCTAGAGCAGCCTTTTTTCAACCCTTCAACCATTTTACCCCAAAGGAACCCTAAAATAGTTTTCAGGTCTCAGGGAACCCTTCCTAATATAAATGTATTGGGAGTCAATGTGAAATATGCCTCTTACACTGGAGGATAGTAGAAAGAATGAAACCTTTTGGCTCCATGCACACGGGGCGTTTTAATAATGCTGGTAGCGTTAGCTGTGTAAAGTCATGTTAAAAACGCAAATGTTTTTCAGCATTTTTGCATTAGAATTTAGCCACATTTTTCCGCGTTTGCTAGAGTTGTTTACACACAAAAATTTTTTTTTTTTTGCTCAAAAAAAATTCAAAAGTGCTGGTTTGCCACATTTTTACCATGTTTTGCTGCGTTTTTCAGCGCTAGAGCATTTGTACAGCTAATTAACTCCTCTAGAAACCCACTAGTTCTGGGGTTTTTTACAGCTAAAACATGCCCCTGCCAAAAAACACTGATTTAAGCCAATGTGTGCATGGACACATAGAATAACATGCTGGGGAGTTTACTGGCTGTAGATAAAAATGCCAAAAGCCAAAAACATTCAGTGTGCATGAGGACTTACAGTGCTGCTCAGATCATTGGTATCCTGCAGCTGGCTTTAGCCAAAGGCATTGGTCCTAGAACTATCCAGGCACCATCAAATGGTTGGCCAATCAGCCACAGTTTAAGATGCCCCTAGCAAACTCTAGAGGAACCTTGGGATTCCACAGAACCCTTTTTGAGAATGGCTGCTCTAGAGGCTGTTGGAGTTCCTTGAGAAATTAGCAATTTCTGCCTTTCAGTAAAGAACTGAAACCAATAGTCTTTGAGCTACAGTGCCTTACAAAAGCATTTACCCCCCTTGTGTTTTTCCTGTTTGGTCTTAATCTCTGATTAATGCCATTCTTGCCCCATCTGTGGGTTTTGGTGGGAGACCATACTCTTTTCATTTTGTTACAATGAATTTAACGGTGCTCTGTAGAATATTCAAAGTTTGGGATATTTTTTTATAACACAACCCTGATCTTTACTTAAACTCCACCCTGATCTCTACTTTTTTTTATACCTGCAAAACAGGTGTATTGCATTTATACTGACATCATGTGACAGATTATGTTACACTTTGATTGCAGACAGGTAGACATTATGTAGTCATCAGATGTGGAAATCATGTGATTTGGTGGCCAGAAGCATGCTCTGATTGTGAGATGCATTTGGGCTGCCATTAACAATTAATTAGCACCTGCACATCTTGCAAGGACGGTACGTTCAGGTGCAGTGAACGCACACGGAATGTGCCTGTCCCGGTGTGAACGGGTCCTCAGCCTGGTGAAACAAACAGCTATTTCTTCAGTGCAACAAATATCAGAAATCTGCTACAAAGTTTATTGAAATCCCTGCAATGTACATTGTTAACATTGAATACCCATTTTTTTCTCAACAAAATTGTAGTTAATCTCAAATTTAGATTTTAGCTGTTATTTGCTAGGGTCCTGCCTAACTGCCAACACTGATGCTGGAGGCAGAACCTGAACTGGGTCTACAGACCATATAATAAGCAGCAATGTACAAAAATATCTTTAGCTTCTTGTTTACAGAGACCATTGCTTTCACTATTCATTAGAGGGAAGGTTAAAAATCTTGGCAGGAAAGGAGATTAGGAAGGCAAGACAGGGTGAAAAATTAGGACGGGCCTTGCTACATGTGTTGTTGTATTGACTAAACAGACTGACTGGACGCAGATCTCACAGTTTACTTCTGTGTTCATGTGAATACACAGACTGCTTGATCTGGAAAAAAAAACTATTAGAACACGATAACAGAAAAAGAATTTAAAGAAAAATTTCAAGCCACACAAATCATTAAATATAATCAATAAACACCAACACCACCAAACATACAGGTGGCACAAATGAAGGAAGCTGGTAGTGGGAGATTCCATGTCCCCACATCAAACACTGGGGTGAACTTAATGCCTTAGGACCTTGTGCACACAGGTATTTGTTCATTTCAGACCTGCATTTCACCCTTATCAGGGCAATTTGAATACATAAGCAGCCTGAAGCAATATAGAATAAAATTTAGGTCAAGTGGAGGTCAGAAACACCTCTGAAGAAACAGAAACATCTCAAATGCAAGCTAAATGCATGCTAAATAAGATGGTAATTGTCCTTCAACACAGACATCAAAAATTTAAGATATTAGAGAGCTTAAACCATTACAATGTAGAAGCTGGGTTTACACCAAATACGTAATTCAGGACAAGGTAAGACATGTCCAAAGTAGGCCTATACAGCAAGTAGGTTAAACATATTCATCCAAAATACATCATCCAGTTTTTGAAGAGTAAAGACCAAAATGATAGCGGACCTCAACCTGCACATTAATAGCAAATGGAATAATTTCCCATAGATCCAAAATATATATATAATAGATGTAAAAAACTGAAAATAGAATTTTGATTGCTATACCTCTCAGGGCTGCCGAGAGATCGTAAGGGTCCTTAAGGGAATGTAGCCTGTCCCAAAGGTGAGAGGCAAAGAGAAAAAGAAGAAATGATTAGGAGATAAGAAATAGAAGCAGGGCGAGTGGTTATCAAGAAAAGAGGGATGTGAGGGAGGAAAGGAGATGAGTGCGGACCAACTAAACTTGCTCAAGTGGACCTCCAAGATCCTAAAAATGTAGTATATGTCAGTGAATCGACAGTTCTGAGGGTTTATGCTTGGGATCCCACTGTGCAGAAACAATCTTCCTTGCCATTTACCGATGTCATAATTCTCTCCATCAGTTTAGAAAGTGAAGTGAAAAAAAAAAAGGTCTGGCTATACACTTAAAAAATTGCCTCCCTGACTCAGGCAATATCATGACACGAAATTGTTAAATATGTATCTTTTATAGCAAGGGTCTCCAAACTTTTCAAAGGGCCAGTTTACGGTCCTTCAGACTTCAGGAGGCCCCGATTGTTGCCAGTGGGGTTAAAAAATGTCCCAGGCCCAGCATCCGTGAAAATAAGCATGGTTGGTGGTCAGCAGGAGGAAGAATAGTGCCCCATCATTGGTATTAGTGAGAGAAATAGTGCCCCATTGTTGGTGTCAGTGAGAGGAATAGTGTCTCATATCATTGGATTAGTGCCTCAAGGGAGAGTTAAAGGTTAGCAAAGGGCCACATCCGGATCTCGGGCCGCAGTTTGGAGACCCTTGTAGGGACAAAGGGCTTCACCTTTTGCTATATGGCCTGTACAGGGTCAATTATTAAATGTACTTTTTGTGATAAACTTCCCAATCAGCCCAATCTATCTCAAAAATTCAATAAACCAACATATTCCAAAAGGTGATGATCAAATCTAAACTAAAATAATAATAAACCACCCCTCTAATATATATTCCAAAATCATCAAATATAAATGATAAAATAACATAAATAAAATAAAATATAATAAATTAAAATATATATAAAAGTGTCCAAATCTCCAAAAAATAATAATAATAATAATAATAAGTGTCCAAATCTCCAAAAAAGTATGTAATATAAACAAATAAATGTCCAAAAAATCCCAAGAAAAACAAAAACGTTCTTTATGTGTTCAGTGAAGCAAAACGATTATCCAAAAATGCCTTGTTATCCTCAAAAGTAAAAAGAAAAATATATCATAGTGTAATATCCTCAAACATATATATATGCTTCACACTGTGCAAAACTCAAATCACACCAAAAATAGTGAAAAATCAATAAATAAAAATAAACGTGAGAACTCGTGATCACTCCAATCTCAAGTGAAAAGTGATACTAGGTATCAATATCCTATATACTCCAGCCAAAGTAGATGCTAAATACCATTACCCTCTTATGGTATATTCAGGCATATACTGTTAGATAGGAAAGGCATTCCTCCATCACTCTTATCCCGGGGTATTCCTCATATGGACAAAGAGAAGGCTCAATCAGGCAGATTTCATAAAAAGATATAAATTTATTCCACACTTACATGTAAAAACACTTTATCCAGCTCTCTGTACTGCACATTTCAGTCTCTGGTTGAAAAAACGATCGTTTCCAACCGACAAAATGGCCGCGGCGACACCCCCGGTCAGCGTGCGTGCCTAATGACGTCACTCCCCCTTCGGATGAGGTCCGGAGGTGACGAGGCGCGTTGGGGGAGTGACGTCATTACGCACGCACGCTGACCGGGGGTGTCGCCGCGGCCATTTTGTCGGTTGGAAACGATCGTTTTTTCAACCAGAGACTGAAATGTGCAGTACAGAGAGCTGGATAAAGTGTTTTTACATGTAAGTGTGGAATAAATTTATATCTTTTTATGAAATCTGCCTGATTGAGCCTTCTCTTTGTCCATATGAGGAATACCCCGGGATAAGAGTGATGGAGGAATGCCTTTCCTATCTAACAGTATATGCCTGAATATACCATAAGAGGGTAATGGTATTTAGCATCTACTTTGGCTGGAGTATATAGGATATTGATACCTAGTATCACTTTTCACTTGAGATTGGAGTGATCACGAGTTCTCACGTTTATTTTTATTTATTGATTTTTCACTATTTTTGGTGTGATTTGAGTTTTGCACAGTGTGAAGCATATATATATGTTTGAGGATATTACACTATGATATATTTTTCTTTTTACTTTTGAGGATAACAAGGCATTTTTGGATAATCGTTTTGCTTCACTGAACACATAAAGAACGTTTTTGTTTTTCTTGGGATTTTTTGGACATTTATTTGTTTATATTACATACTTTTTTGGAGATTTGGACACTTATTATTATTATTATTATTTTTTGGAGATTTGGACACTTTTATATATATTTTAATTTATTATATTTTATTTTATTTATGTTATTTTATCATTTATATTTGATGATTTTGGAATATATATTAGAGGGGTGGTTTATTATTATTTTAGTTTAGATTTGATCATCACCTTTTGGAATATGTTGGTTTATTGAATTTTTGAGATAGATTGGGCTGATTGGGAAGTTTATCACAAAAAGTACATTTAATAGTTTATTCACTTCCTAGGGAGGAAGTAGTGTTTTGTGGCTGTATAGGAGCTTTTTGATTGATTGTACAGGGTCAATGTTGTGTCTGCATCTTCAGCCATTTTTGACACTCTCATTTGGGATGGGTAGCAAATTGCTTAGAGGAATATGAAAGAGTCTACATTATGACAGCCAACGTTGAGCAATGGGCAACCTAACAGCTCATCACATTCCTTTTAACATGCAGGCTGGGAAGTTCAAGCAAACTTTCTTAAAGCCTAACTTGAAAATGAAGCTGAAGTTGATTGAAGCCACTTAGAAATGAATTTTTAATAAATTTCTATCTGGTTATTACCAATTAGCTACATTAAAGCGTATCTAAACTTTTACTTTTTAGCTTTAGATAGAGCACTAAGAGGGTAGAACCTCTGTGAGGTTTTTATTGCTGTGTCCCTGATCTCTCTATTCATCCTAATGACCACTATCATTAAGACAGAAAGTGGTAAGAAATCTATGATATTGAGTCACAAGAACAGAAATAGAGGAAAAATCGTCTAACAGGGTCAACTGTTTGCATGACAACTGTGTAAAGGAGGTTTCCGTATTTGAAAAGATTTTTTTCGGTCTCTGGTACACAAAATAAGAGGAAAGCTCCCCAATGAGACACAAATGGTAACAAAAAAACTGAAAGGGGTTTCACCCTATAAACTTAAAAGAAAAGGTCTAGATTAGAGTTTAGATTTGCCAAGAAACAAAGAAAATAAAAAATGAATAGCTGACCAGGGGCGGACTGACCATTTGGAAACTTGGGCACTGCCCGAGGGCCCGGGGTCAGTAGGGGACCCCATGATATGCCCCTGGTACCTTTTTCATAGGCTTTTTTGAGTTTGGGCAAGGACACATGGGCCCCATGATCCCCTATTGCCCGGGGGCCCCATGAGTTGTCAGTTCGCCCCTGTAGCTGACTGAATACTATTAAAATGCTAGTGTGTGGCAGGCAAAAGATGGAGTTAGATCAACCTGATGACCTTTAACTTTACTGGAACTACAACTCTCAGCAAGGAAATAGGAACTATGCTTAATACAGACCATGTGAGCAACAGCATGCCCTATCACACACATCAGCTCTACGGGCCAGGGCACACAGACCTTATTCCTACTGTTTTCAGGGAACGTGCAATTCCTCCAGCCCGTGCTTACAGATAATATCTATCTCTGCCGCTCATCCTCCACTAGAGGTCGGGTCTATTTGTTTTTCTGTATTACGACAGAAAACGTGCAAAGCTCACTCTATTAGCCTGTGCAGCATCAGTGAGTAGCCTTAATTAACAGTGACAGATAAAGCCATCTCATGTCCGTAATGAAATTACAGAAGGTTGACATAGCACAGGGAACCGATACATGCATTACAGTCTAATTGGAGGCTTCTCTTTCATATCTCTGTACAGAGCTGAACACACGTCTCGGAAACAAACAAAAAATAGGACACCGGCGAATGGTCTAAATTCTGTATTTGGAGCATAACTGGCAATGAACATGTAACAGTAAATATGTGCAAAAGTAACATTGAAGTGAAAACTTCTAATGGCCAGTTCACCTGAAAAGAAATTGCCTGAAAACCATCTTCAGGCACTATATATACAGTGCTCAGAATAAATGAGTACACCCCAATAGATTTGTCAGAACACCATTACTTTTCTTTCAGAATCAACATTTTCTTTGGGACACTATACTATAAAATACTTCCACAAATGCGGGCCATTGATTGCAAACAAGATTTTGTTAATTTTCCTAACAATTTAATTCAAGACCATGTTGCAAAAATGAATATGCCCCAATGAAAGTCTTAGGAGCAAAGCTGTGCTGTGCAGAGAGATACCAAGCAGCATGTCCTTGCTGACAGGAGAAAGACTTGTGTTTACACAAAGGTCTCTCTCTTGTCAGGTTTCCCCGATGATCACCAAGTGCCGGGGGTAATAGGGACCCGGTGATTATTATTATTATACAGTATTTATAAAGCGCCAATAGTTTGCTCAGCGCTGTACATTACAAAGGGGGACAGAACATGTGACAGAACAATACCAATACAATGCAAAACATGAGGGGATTGAGGGCCCTGCTCTTTCGAGCTTACAATCTAGGAGGGAGGGGATGGTGGCACAGGAGGAGATAGCTGTGGGGGATGGGGTGGTAGGAAGAGTGGAGGAGGTTGGCAGGTTAGCAGGGGGTGGGGTAGGCTTCCCTGAAGAGATGGGTTTTCAGGGTGCGCCTAAAGGAGAGGAGAGTAGGTGATAATCTGATGGGTTGGGGCAGGGAGTTCCAGAGGATGGGTGACACCCTGGAGAAGTCCTGGAGGCGGGAATGGGAGGAGGAGACCAGGGAACTAGAGAGAAGGAGGTCTTGTGAGGAGCAGAGTGTTACATCTCTAGCCGCCAATGGCGACAGCATATGTGATTTTACGCAGCCCTGTATCAGTACTACTACTATAGGGTGGCGGGCAATCAGTAAATATGTGTATTTATTTTTTTTTCCAGTAAACGTGAATTTAGCCTTAGATAGATAGATAGATAGATAGATAGATAGATAGATAGATAGATAGATATACTGTATGTACAAATAACAATATAACACATAAAGCAGGCCATAGAAAACAGATGGCAAAACTATGGGAAACTAGGTTTGGAAAAGCTGGGAAATTATGATGGTGTGTTTCTATAGATCTGTAGTTTTTATTATACTGTATGTATACAATCTTTTTTACAAGTAGATGTTTAAAACCTGACTAAGAATTCCCAGACTTAAATGGGATATCAAAAGAGATAGAACAATAATAGATTAATGGTCAGGAATGAGTCATTGTGGTGACACATTCTCTTTCATGTATAAATTTCAACTTGAACTACTGAACTCTGTAAACAACAGGTTCTTTTACAATAGGTAAGAGAAATAGAGGAAAACACAAGAAAAGGCACCAAGAGTTCCACATGTTGACTGGATATGAGAACACAAAATATCAAATGATCAACCTTTTGGGAGTATGCACCTCACATTTTTTGGGTGTGAGGTTTGGGAGAAGTATATATCAGGGTAAGCAGTGGAGGGATTGAGTAAAGAAAGGGGGAGATATAAAATGGATAAAGAGGAAAAGAAACAAAAAAAGAGGGGATTAGGAAAGGTGACATAGTGAATCTTTTTCTGGGCATGTTGGTATACAGTGCCATGTTGGTGAAACAGTGTAGACTTTGGGGTAGATTTACTAAAACTGGAGACTGCAAAATCTGGTGCATCTGTGCATGGTAGTCAGCTTCTAACTACAGCTTGTTCAAATAACCTTTGGCAAAAAAAAAACAAGCCCGATTTTGCACTCTCCAGTTTTAGTAAATAACCCCCTTTGTTTTTATGCTACGTTTGCTGGGCATTTTTTTTTGGGGGGGGGGGCATATACATTCTTCTTTTGCTTGTTGCTGTTACCATTTTTTTTCTTTCTTTGTTGGATTTGGTGCAATTATGCATTGGAGGTCACTGGACGTATCTGGGCTTCTGGTAGGTTTCTTTACACATACGGAGAATGGGGCCACCTCAGAGGCTCCCCATTTTTAATTTATTCATTGCAAGTATGCCCCATGTTGGGTGCTTAGCTAGGCTATTGGTAGGGACCACACTCTGCAGTGGTGCCTTCGTGTGGCAGTTTGCCCTATCAAACATTTGCAAAGGTATACAACAAAAAATGTCTGTATTAAACACATGTTGAAACGGTTGAGGAATTCTGTGCAGACTAGCTGGTAAGAGTGCTGGGGAATATTTGGTAATGTTCTGTACTGCCCAGTCCATGTGCATCTTTCTCTTGCTAGTTATAAACTGATCTGTGCGCTTGCCATTTTTATATTAAATTCACAGTATAAAACTATGTATTTACAAAATAAGATAATGGATGTGGCCTCACAGTAATATTGCATGGAACCTACCAAAGACGGGGAAAAACAAATCGACATCTATACTTTAAGTATTACCTTGGGAATTGTTTTATTAAACTGTAGAGTTTAAATCAGGAACAGCTCATGAACAGCTTTAAACTGGCAGAAATCTACTACTCACTTGATAAACAGTTTATTATGAGCGGCTCAAGGGATTATATACAAAGAATTATTTTTTTCCCCTCAAAGCAAAGCCAGCTGCTAGATACGTACACTGAGACTTCAATTGATTCTGAGAAAGCCACAAACAAGTAGAAATTGTGTTTGAATCAAATGTACACCTAGTTTTGTGTCAAGATTTCTCTGTCTAATAAACAGTTCAAGGCTGGTTCAAGATGTTTCCATTTCTTTCTGTCTCTTAAAGAATAAAACAGATAGCTTTATTTACCTGTATTTACCCTCCTTTGTCCTATAAGGATAAGGAGTAACGCTGGTTTACTATTCACAAAAAGAGTAGTGGTGCATAACCACCTACTATAGGAAACTTGGCTTAAAGAGACCCTACCACATAATCAAACTTTACCAGCAGAGCCCATACCTGGAAAGAAAAGACTGAATGCTTACTTCTCCAGCCACCCACGATGATCAACTCTGCTCTGCTGCAATGGACTGGTCCCCTGAAGTCCACTGAGAAAGCAATACTTCCATGAGTGTCAAACCATGATCCCATAGCTCTCATTGGTTACTCCTTCCAACCTCAGGTCACTGTAGGATACAGTAGTGATGTGAGGTCAGAGGGAGGAACCAGTGGGAGCTTCAAGTGACCATGGAGAACACCACTCCCAGTAGTGATGGTTTCTCAGAGGACTTCCAGGGACCAGTTCTCTACAATAAAGCAGCACTGTTTGGTAGGAGCATCAGGAGAGCTATGTTTTTAAGCATGTTTAAAATCATTTGGCTTGTCCTAGACCTAGATGATCTTCAATTACAGAAATTTACAAAAGAAATTCTGGCTAGAGCCTAATGCCTGGTACACAACCAGCTGCCATTCAGCTCGTGTGTACAGCAGCCTGTCTGTCAGAAACCGGACAAACGTCTGGCTTCTGTAGAATGGGCATGCTAGAAAACATGTTTTGATCGGCATCCGACCAGTATGTTCTGGCGTGGGGGGCGGAGAGATAACTGTACTAACATCGCATAGTTAGTACATGGACCTCCCGTGAGCTCCTCTGAGGTGAATGAAAAAAAACTCATAGTATTTACCAGGCATTATTTCAAGTATGTAGATTGATTCTGACTTGCTGGATATTGGCTGAGCTGCCCACATACAAGGAATGGATAGGATATATGGGAGATACCCTCCGGATAGAAAAGTGTATTTATCAGCACATGGGCTGCCCTAATAAATTTGAAAACACATGGGCTCTACGACTTGAGAAAACCAGGTCTCAGCCTGCTAGATCTAGTAGTTAACAGACTTCTTTACTTGTCTGACTTAGTTGTGCCTGGGCTTAGTAATGCAGTGCCTTGAAAAAGTATTCATACCCCTTGAAATTTTCCACATTTTGTCATGTTACAACCAAATATGTAAATGTGTTTTATTGGGATTGTATGTGCTAGATCAACACAAAGTGGCACACAATTGTGAAGCTGAAGGAAAATGATAAATGTTTTAATAAATTTTTACAAATAAATATCTGAAAAGTGTGGCATACATTTTTATTCAGCCCCCTTTACTCTGATACCCTTAACTAAAATCTAGTGGAACCGATTGACTTCAGAAGTCACTTAATTAGTAAATAGAGTCTACTTGTATGTAACAATTATTTGCCACTTTGTGTTGGTCTATCACATAAAATCCCAATAAAATACATTTACATTTTTGGTTGTAACATGACAAAATGTGGAAAATTTCAAGGGGTAGGAATACTTTTTCAGGGCACTGTACTAGCCAAATACTGCACTTTGCAGATTGTGGAAGGTATTGCTCCCCTAGGGGTTTGGTATTATATGTTACCTATTATGGCAAACAACCATGGAGATGCATAAACTGTGTAATCTTGACTGCTATCTTGACAATGAATGTGTATGCTTGATACTTGCTCTGGATTTGTAATCTGTTTGTTCTTAGTAAATACTTTCTCTGGCATAAAAAAAATAAATCATTTGGTTTGGCCACCTATCCTATACTGCTGTCTTCTATGGTGTAGCTGTACCACCCATTAAATTTCTGTCTGCTGAATTACATAAGGAGTCCGGGCATTTACAGTACACAGGCATTAGTGTGGTTGTATATGGCTTAAACCAAACTCTACCAACAAGAGAACCTTCATGGACCTACATGGTTAGATATCTGCAGGGGCTGCTGGGGCAAGGAAATGTGCAGAAACATCACACTCAGGAGGTGACAACCTCTTTGTTCTACACTACATGAATGTCAGAGTTGCCAAACTGCATCATGTGGCCCCGACTTAAGCCAGTTTCAGACCTTTGCCTGTAGGAAACGCTTTCCTGCAAGCAGACAGGTGTGTGGCAGTGCCATTTAGTGTTAATGGAACCCCTTACACACCTGCAAGTGTGCCCCAAACTGCATGGTTCCACAGCACCATGCAGTTCAGTGCAGCCTCTTTTTGGAAAAGAGTCAGGGACTTCTTTTCCATGTTTCTCACCCCTAGGGCAACCCATTAAAATGAATGAGCTACACTAAACGAATGCTTGGTCGTAACTGTATAGGTGTGAACCAAGCTTCAGAGAAGATCATCCTAAAGAATGTATACTGGATTTGTATCTATTTTCCGTATATATTTATTATGCTCAGGACTACACAAAGTAATTTGTTCATTAAGTGTTCTTGCATGGCAGACCACTTACTGTGTTCTCACATATATATTCTTATTATTATAGCCAAATGTACCAACCTAACTCCACCCACAGTTTTTACACTATAGACAGTAATATACCGAAACGTGGGGATTGTTCCCGATTGGTGTGCTATTACTTTGTGGAACGTTTCGCCGAATGGTTCACAAAATATCGGTGTTTTTGTGGTGAAATTGGTCCCATAGGAATGAATGGCGGAATGTTCTAAACTAGAGTGGGAGCTGACAAAAGCTAGAGTGTGAGCTGAAAAATCAGGACATGATTTCTAAACTGCCATCACTCCCTCATTTTCAAGCCCACCTACACAAACTGCGACTGTGCCTTCATTTTTAATATTTCAGAGACATACTATGCATCAAAATGTAGGTCTGGGTCTTGTGATTCTCACAATATAAAGGTCATTGCTGTAGGATTTATCATTTTTAAACTACAACTGTTTGAAGATGGCAACCGCCAGTGAAGTGAGCAAGTTGGAGCAGTTTGTTTTTAACCGCTCTTCTCTGCCCTTTCTGTAGAGTGAGTTGCCATAGGAACCCAGGTGTGTGAGCAGGCAGCAGAGTGACAAAAGCTACTCCACCCAGTTACTCCGCCCACTCCACCCAGTTACTCCGCCCACTCCAGTTGTAGACTATTGGTGGAGGCAAGAACACTTCACACAATTTCCCCAGAAATTGTAGCTTTTCTAGTTTTAATACATGTTGTCGTGTCTTGGCATACATTTTGCCAGAAGAACTATCACCATGCATGGGCCCTTAAAGCTGAGCTCCAGACAAAAACTATTTTTTGCACAGTAATATATAAATTACCAGTAATGAAGTGTGCCACATCTCTGGCTACAGCATTCGTTAAATCTCTTTCTTTAGGCATGCCCTAAAGGCATTCTGTGATTGGACTTGTGAATGAATGTCACAACCTTCCCTCATTCAATCACAGAACACCTTGCAGTCTGTGAAGAGAATGCTAGTTTTTTTCTGAATGGAGGATGGAGTACAGCTGGAACCAGAAATCTCAGCGCTGCAAGTTCAGCCCTGACAGGAGTGAGTGGGCTGAATAAAAGTAGATTTTGGTTAGGTTTAATTGTGTGTCTAAACCTTCGGCTCTTCTGAAAAACGGCCCGCGATCAAATCGCTTTTCAGAGAGGACTGACAGGCAATGAAAAGGCAAAGTGATGCCTCCTCACTGCCTTTTTAACCCCATTTTTACCAAAAAAACCCAACCGCAGGCATTGCACAGCCCCAACTGCTAGTCTAAACAAGGCCTTAATGCATCAGTTCACTTTTCAGAAGCAGTAACGGAGCAGAGAATCACATTGATCTGTTCCAGGAGCCTGCAGAAAGAAGAGGGAAAAGATCAGGGATTTCATATCCCCAGACCAATATTCTGGCTGCATGGGCACTGCTAGCTCATCAACAATAGAGGTAAGTACAGCCTGGAAAAGAATGGGTGGGGGGGGGGGGTCAGGGAGCGCGGTGTGGGGTGTAAGTTCACCTGTTTATTTTTCTGAAAAGGTGAATTAACCCTTTTAATGAATGTAGCAGCAGCAAGAGATGGGATAGTGGAAATTCTTTTTACTGTGCAAAAATCCAAAAAAGTTTCAAACCTGAGTTCAGCTACAAAGAAGACCTGCACAGTAGAAGTGGTTTCTACAAAACAGCAAGCATAGGACTAATGCAGGCCATAGATGGGTCAAAAATTGGCCGATTTTTCGGCCGAAAATAAAATCGGCTGATTTTTGGATCGTTAGTGGGTTAATAGGTCGGCCGTTTTTAGGTATTTTGGCAGATTTTTTTTATCGGTAAAGTTTGAAAGAAATCGGCCGATTTTGCCGATCGGCCAATTTATGCGGCAATGATGGGCAAATCGGCCAATCTTTTTACCGATAAAAAATCTGCGCATGAGCAGTGACCTGCAAGAGGAAGACAAAAAGAAGAAGAAGAAGAAGAAGAGGAAGAAGAAGAAGAGGATGAAGAAGAAGAGGATGAAGAAGAAGAATTCCAGTCCGGCAAAAAGTGTCCCTGCAGAGAGCTCCGCTATTTCTTTGACATTTATAGCGGCTGCAACATTGTATCTATTTGTTTCCGAATAAAACCATCTGTATCCAAAATGGATACAAATAGATACAATGTTGCAGCCGCTATAAATGTCAAAGAACTGTCAAAGAAATAGCGGAGCTCTCTGCAGAGACACTTTTTGCCGGCTATAGACGGGATGAAAATCGGCCGATTTTTTTTACCGTTCCTTGAAACGTCGGCCGGTTGAACAACCGATTTTTCGTTTTTTTAAAGAAAAATCGGCCGGTTTTCTCCCCATCTATGGCCTGCATAAGACTTACTGATCAGAATTGCCTTTAGGCTCTTCGCAGCTGATATTTCCCCTATTATTGGCTTACCATGCTTTGTTTTGCACTGTGTGTGTGTATGGAGGTGACATAGCAATGAAGGTGCAGATTACTGAGACCTCCATTTCAGTAGGTTGCAGTCCACCTTTCTCAAGGCACGCAAGTGTCTCTTTTTGTCCAATATGTGTTCTACTTTGCACCAATTATAATTTTTTAAATGTATTGCAATGGGGACAGGCTCATTTATTATTGGCAGTGGTAAACCATGCACAGGCACCCAGGAACATTCCAAGCAGGTTTGAACTGCACTTTCAGTAAGAAAGTGAATACAGATTTAATGTAGGAGGGCTTTGTATGACAAGCCCATGGTATAAAACAATCAAAATATCTTCTCGTCCAAAGATTAGACAAGTTTGCAGCACCGCTCATAGCCAGGCAGCTCAAAGTTACCTCGCCGGTACACATAAAATGGGAGTTGGCATCCCGACACCAATCCAGAAGCATTAGTAATCCAAAGGAAATGGATACAGCTCAAACCAGCCAAACAAATATTGGTATCAGTGTTGGCCTCAGCCGCCACTCCAACCACACCCACCGATGTGTTTCGCCCCGCCCACTGGGGGGCTTGATCACAGAGGTCTGTGACCAAACACCGGAGGGCAGGGTGAAACACATCTTCTCCTCTTAGCCACTAAATTGACGACAGTTCATGACTAATTTGAGGTTAGTTAATGATGCCCCCTAATGGGTCCCTCAAAACAAACAGGCAGCATTCAACCCTTTTCACCCAGCAGCAGACTCATACAACAGAGAGAGACCTGAATATCATTCAGCTTGCATATATAAAGGTCTGTGAATAACTGAGATAAAACAATGAAGTCTGGATATCAGGTAAGATTTGGACCTAGACGTGAAGGCTGTATTCCACTCAAAGCTCTACAAAGCCTCCAGGCTACAGGACCCAGAACAGAACTTATTAAGATTCTGAGAAAACGACAGGTTTTTTTTTCTACATTAGCCTTAAACCCTGGAGTGATTTACCATATGTCCACAATCCTGTGTGTGTGTATTTATATGTATATTTCATATATTCTGTATATACACATTTATATATATCCATATACACTCACACACACACAAAGCGCCTAACAAAAATGTCACCATGTTGGAAGTTTTCATATTTACATTAATTTGTGAAGTATTTTAACAGATATAAAAATAAACCTATTAAATAAAAAAGACTCTTCAGTGTCTAAATAAATATAAATCCCTGCAAAGTGATTAAAATTAATTATCAAATATATACAGTATATGTTGTATGTGCATTGAGTAATATAATAGTATATTGCACATAATATTATATGCAGTTTAAAAATAATCCAAACAGGTATGAAAAAGAAGAAAAAAAACCTATTTCAGCTGGCAGCATGTACCTGTGATATTAATATTACAAGATATCATCTTTGAATTCAAACAGCAGAATCATATGAAAGAGGAATAGGATGAAAACACTGGAAGGGGATCTAATGGGTATAAAGGGCCTCCTCAGCTAAACTAGAAGTCTTCAGAGATTAGCTTTATGATTTAAGTCTACTTCAAAATGATTTCAGCCTTATTAAAATTACATTAAACGTAACCCTGATGCATTTCCATTTAAAGGTTAGCATGACGCAGCTTAGCAAGGAACTTAATTTACTTTATTCTGCGGCGCTGGAACAGCACAATTACAAAATTGGAACAACTTCTCTTATGTGATTTAACAGCAGAACAATAAAAAAAATAAGACACTTCGCAGTCATAATATAAAACTACAAAGTAAAAACATTTCTCAAGAGAACCTTACAGTTTGAAACAATGAACACAAAAGCCCGTGTACTCTGAAGTCATTGAATGCCAAACAAATTATCTGATTGAAAAGAGATGTCAGAGAAAATTAAAAAGGAAAGGCAAACAAAAAAACAAAATGGAGCTTTCTTAAGAAAATAAATTAACTATTTTATCTTACTTAGTTTTTAATATATAAACCACAGTAGTGTGTAAACAACAATTACATAGGTGTATTAAAAATAATTAAAGAATGAAATTAAAAGGAACCTTGTGAAGCAGTAACTTTATTCAAGATGGTGTGTGGCTTCTCCTCCTTAGCATGCCACAACTGAACAATTCTGAAAAAGTAAAGAAAAATCTCTGTTCCCAAGAACCGATCTGGATTTTCCTTCCTGTGCATTCAAGCTAGAGGGTCAGCATACCACACAGGGGACCAGTGTGTTCAGAAGTAGAGGTCAGGAATGGAGCCTTCATGTTTCTCATGACAGGTTTCCTTTAAAGTGTATATTTAGCCAAAACTTGTAGGTAAGGAAGGGTTAGAACCTCTATTGGATGTTGATTGTTAAAAGGTGTAAAGAGAAGATAGCTGCTGAAGCATGTTTTTGGATTAAAGGAGCCAAACCATTTTAGAGTCAATTCAACCCTATTATTAACTCCTAACCAATCAACAAAACAATTTAAGGCTAGTTGAAAGACAGAACCTTATAGCCCCCAAACCCGTCTTTGAGCATCTGTGATGAAATAAACACATTTGAAATCCTGTATCTTTGGTATGCCTTCTTTACCTTGTTTCTTGTGAACCTTGAGCTCTCCCATGAACTTCCTATTTAAGCAATGCCTGTTTGCCAGATGATTGCAATCTCTTCAGCTGATATCTTGCTCCTTTGAGTACCTGAAGCTGTCATTATCTTTACTACTACTCATTACCGTCCTTTGCCGTGTTCCTTAACTATGCTACCACTTGATCCCAACCTGCTACCGCTTGTTACCACCTTTGGCTTGTGTACTGGACATTATTCTACTTATCCCTACTTGCTATATCTGCTACTGAACCCCGGCTTGCTCACCTCCTGGTGGGATCATCCTGAGGACCGTAACCTGGTACTAACATGCAGCAAAATCCATCTCCATCATCCACCCATCTCCACCATCTAGAGCTCTGGTGAACACTGGTTAGTGCTTAGACCTCACACCTCAGGTGAGCCAGCGTCATCCGCCAGGATGACCTTCTTGTGTATTTAGCCACATGGTCGGTGGGATTCTCTCTTCTGCTATTGCTACTGGTTTCTGAGTCTGACCCCTGACCATGACAGCGTCGGCCCTACATCTTCCCAGGTTATTATTTTTGCCTGTGTTCTCATCAAGGAGATTCTCCAACGTACCTCTCTCTTTGACTTTGTGACCAATGCTGCTGCCAGAAAAAGGGATGAGAGAATCTAAATTTTACAGCTGTTAATGGAGGTGAGGTGATATCATCTGTTTTGGAGACAACTATCTAAGAGTGGATTTCCCCTCACTTTGGAGAGATTTCCTTTCACTTCCTGTTGTATCTTTGGGACATAAAGGAAAGGTAAACCTCTCCAATGATACACAGAGATGTACTTTACCTAGCTATGCAACATCAGTGTTTTAGCCAATCCACCCTGAGTCTGGTGACCAATCTCTACTATGAAATATAAAAGATGCGGCGCTATATCACAGATATTATTATGCAAAACGTCCAAGATATCAATATATAGTGATTATAAATCAGGTGACTAATGTGATCACAGACATTATGTCACAAGCAGAGTAACATGCAGGGCAAAATAAACAGTCTTAGTGACAATCTCTCTCCTTCAAAGTGCTCCTTCCATGCGGTGATAGTGAGAAGGGTAAGGCTGTGCACTCACCAGATGCACAGTGTAACTGCGCATTTAGAGATAAATCTCTCTACTGGATCCACTGGTGGCTCCTAAAGATCAGGTCAGGCCAGGTATTCTTCCCCTCGCTGGATGTTGCTGACAATCCACGGTCTCCCTTTTGGGTGGCTCTATAGGTGATAAGTGACTCACCAAGGGCCACAAGAAAAGGAGACCAATAGCGTGATACCATTTTTAAGGAATGAATTTTATTTCAATACAGTATAGCATAGGTAAAGGAATCAGAAAATGCCACTGACCATGAGGTGAATTAGAAGATGGCCGCCGGGACCTCCATTGTCCCGGCAGCAGAAAGATAGTGACGCTGTAGCTCCTTCCCTACTCTAATCTAATCTCTACCATGCAATTAAACAATGCAAAAAATATGAAAGCACAAATGTAAAATACTATTATTATTATACAGGATTTATATAGCATCAACAGTTTGCGCAGCGCTTTACAATATAAAGGAGACAGTAGAATTACAATATATTTCAGTACAGAAGGAATAGGAGCAGGGGCGGACTGACAACTCATGGGGCCCCCAGGCAATAGGGGATCATGGGGCCCCTGTGTCCTCGCCCACAATCAAACTACACCCAAAAAAGCCAATGAAAAGGTACCAGGGGCATCTCATGGGGCCCCCTACTGACCCAGGGTCCTCGGGCAGTGCCCGAGTTCCCAAATGGTCAGTCCCCCCCTGAATAGGAGGGCCCTGCTCATGCAGCTTACAATCTAAATACTTTAAGTCAAATTAAAAGTTATATTAAACTAAATACTGTTATAACTAATTAATATATGCATGCACTAAAATATACAACAAACATTCCCTTTAACACTGGCTTATGTAGTGGAGACCTGAGGTTGTTCATTCTGCTTAAAGACTCAGTAGACATGTCAAGTCTCTTAAAGAAACATTAAAGTGGTTGTAACCCTCACATATACCCAGTAAAGTGATTGGCCTAAGGCAGTGCTTCTCAACTCCAGTCCTCATGGACCCCCAACAGGTCATGTTTTCAGGATTTCCCTCAGATGAAACAGCTGTGGTAATTACTAAGGCAGTGAAACTGATCAAATCACCTGTGCAAAATAATGGAAATCCTGAAAACATGACCTGTTGGGGGTCCATGAGGACTGGAATTGAGAAACACTGGCCTAAGGTGATACACAGAGATTAAATAAATTCTACTACATAAGTTGTACCTGTCTATTTGCAGTCTACTCTTCTCTAAATCTGTTCAAAGTGCTAAATTCATAAAGCTTGTCTGAGAGTTCAGAAAAAGGGCTGGAGAGCTGGAATTAAACATTGCAGAGCTCAGTGAAGAGAGCTCTGAGAGGTGGTTGGGGGGAAAGGACACACCCCCCTTCACAGAGCACACAGGAAGAGAGCTGAGGCTGTCAATCTGCTGGAGGTCCCTCCCCTGTCACCATTTTTCTCTTGGTGTTGGGAAAACTTGTTAGAACTAATTCATGCTGATAGCAGAGGAACAAAGCAGCAGACAGAAATGACACTTAGTGCTCAAAATTGAGACAAATACACATTATAGGGATATGCATTGTTCATATTTCATGTCTGAGGTTTACAACCACTTTAAGCAATGTCCTCCTTGCCTGCTTGTAACTTCTTGTGAGTTCACAAACCTCTTCTGTTCCCCCTCACTTCCATTTGTTTGAAGCAAGCAGTGCATGTTAATGGTGGTCAAGGGCACAGTTCTATGAACGTTACATATTCCACAGCCTCTAGTCCCTGTCAGGAGCGAGCAAGAGAGGGTGGATATGTTCCTACATAAAGTGGGACCATGGAGAGCAAACACAGCCACCCATCTAACAGGAAGTCGGATCACAACAGCAAAAAAAAAATTTGGGGTTTGGAGAAGGATGAAAGCAAAAGAAGCTATGTTTATGAATTAGGGATACATACTGGAATAGATTTTTTTAAGCAGCACTTCTATTTATGATCCATTCACTCATTATATGGATGAATGATGTGATAGTGGCTGTATCTTTTCTTAAAACATGAATAAAATTACTGAAACCGGCGGTCATGTTCCACGTTGCTTGTGCTATGCATGTCAAAGATTTTCTCTGGAATATATAAAATTTTTGATCCTTCAATGTGCACAATGCAGTCCGGAAGCTACTGTGTGCAGGCCAAACCAGCAAAAGGAATACTCCTGGCTTTCACCCCACATTTCAAAATTCTTAGAAGTTCTGCCTAGAGACAGCAGACTCTAAGTTCTTCAACTAGCTACAGATAGATCGAAATTCAGCTGGTTCAGCAGTGACCAGCCAAATTTCAATCCATGTCTGGCCATTCCCACTTGACAGGAATTAACCTAATGATTGACTTCTATCGAACAGGTATGTTGGGAATCTCTTGTTGATTGTGTGGATGGAGAAATCAGCCCACTGGCTAATCGGAAAAAAAAAAAATAGCCATCTGTGGCCAGCCTTTGTCTCATTTCTTTTGTGCAATCCCTTGTTTATCCCTCTTGTAATGCATATTATTTATTTATGCCTCCAGATCCTTACAATTTAGTTAGATGTTATATGGACTGTTTGTGTCAATAACTGTAGGCTGTACCCAGGGTCTGACAACTCATGGGGCCCCCGGGCAATAGGAGATCATGGGGCCCCTGTGTCCTTGCCCACACTCAAAGTACACCCAAAAAAAAGCCTATAAAAAAGGTACCAGGGGCATTTCATGGGGCCCCCTACTGACCCCGGGCCCTCGGGCAGTGCCCAAGTGCTCAAATGGTCAGTCCGCCCCTGGCTGTACCACTTCAGTAGATTCAGGAGCTACTATGTTCAAGCCAGAAAATGGTATACTTCTGCTTTTACTCCATCGATGGTGAATAATTCTTTTAAAAAAATTCTTCGAAATTAGAGCGTGTTCGTCTCCAGGAATCTTGCTCGGTCTCTCTGCCAACTTCTGCTGTCTAAGGCAGAAAGTTATGGGCCTCTAACCAACCATATTTAACCAGTGAAGATGGGAAGATGTCTTCACTTACATATATACGTAAAAGGTTTATTGGTCTGTGCACACAGTTAGAGGTGCTTTGGAAGAGTGTTTGTTCTTCGGAGGAGCAGGCAGAGCTTCGGAAAAGGGCAGGGAGGATTTTAAAAGAGACAGATATGACCTGCAGGGAACACATTTTACAATTGCAGGATAAACGAAGAAACTGTTTGCAGATTAAAAACTCTTTAAAAAAATAAATAAATAAAAAAAGAAGCATCTTCTCCGGGGGAAGGAAAAAAGTGATTGCAGATGAAAACAGCTGGAAACAGGAAGCCTTTGAGCTTTCATCCTACCTTTGATAATAGCGTATCACGTATCATAAAAAGAGAGAGAAATTGATGTCAGTGGAATCTTATTTCAGAGAGAAGAAAGACATTGTCAGGATTTTAAGGCCAGGCGCAGAGGGGATGAGCGAGGCACACAAATAAAGTAATAGGTTCATTCTGGAAATTACTGCTACAGGTCACAATTTAACTTGATGTTTTCATTGGGAAACAAAATACTAACAGCGTAAAATAATGCAAATTTCTCTAAGGAAACATAAGTCTTAAAAAGCAGAACCTCATCTATGCAACTACATACAAATTTAAACTGTTTTGCCCACCGATATCTGTTTTTCTGCCCAGCTACTCTTGTGATTCATCCACACGAGAAGCTTCATTAGCAATACTTGGTAATTATCAAAATCAAATCAGCTACAAAAATCGACTTAAAGAAAAGTGTGGTCAAAACTTTTTTCGCCCTACATCTCCTATGGATCACAGGAGTGCAGCTCATTCTGTACTCCTGTGACCCATTTTCAGTAGACAGTGGGACAAAGCCTACTGTTGGGTGGCGCCACAGAGCCGGTCCACATGGTCGAGATCCACACAGAACTCAGGATCAGCAGCTGGCTCAGCCTCTCAGCATGCTGCTGAGAACCTGAGCCAGCCCCTCCTACCTCCTCCACAGCCCAGCACTCCAATGAGTGCTGGAGGGGCGGAGCAGAAAGCTGTTGACTGACAGTCACAGTTCTCTGCTCATTGAAGACTGAGAACTGAGCAATCAGCGGTCTTACTTCTCAGTCTTAGAAGCGGCAGACAGAGGACAGGGGACAGGTGCAGCATCGGACCGATACTGCATCCCCTTAAGTTAGTATAATTTTTTTTGCTAACCCCATTATTTGCTCCCTTTTGGTCTGTTAAATATACCATTGAAAGTATTTGATCTGTTCGATGAGGGCAAAGAAAAACTGCTGTTTACCCACTCATAAATCTTGTTACATGATACCTTGCTGTACTCTATGCCTCTGGACTTTTATTTAGCACTGCTCTCTGCTATCTCTGTGGACTACAAGAAACCTCCCCTGTTATGAAGAAGAGAGGGATATGTTATATAGTCCTAACACAGAGTTATATAATCCTAAACACACTCTCTGTTCTAGGATGGCAGCACAGCTCAGCACAATTGTCACCCTAGGACATGAAGTTGGTTAATTACATGATTACCAGGTTAAAATAAAGTGAAAAAAAGTGGAAAAAAAAAACGGTAAATTTTTGTTCTTGGGTTTAGAGCGCATCAAACTCAACTCAAACATTTAAATTAAATATATATTGTTGCCCATATTCATTTTGTTCTTGTTGCTTTCATCATTAAAACCTACCAGAAAGTTGTATTTCCAGACACTTCCTTTCCTAAGGTGACAACTCTTACTCAGTTCAGATGCAGCATTGTCACCCTTTCCTTCTCACTCCTGAGTTGAATTACAAGCAGCTGTGCCAACGGGCAATGCACTGGAATTTTTTGCTTTAGTCACCCCAGTTATAGCCCATTCACACCGTAGTTTTGTAAGTAAGTGCATTAGAACATTCTACTGTAGTCACACAGTTAGGGCCCATTCACATGATCGTTTTGTAATTGAGTGTACTGGAATATTCTTCTGTAGTGACCATGGTTAGGGTCCATTCATACCATAATTTTTATTCAAAGTAAAATGAGCAGGGAAAATAGTTTCTGCTTTAATTTACACATTAGTGTTTTTATTGCGTTACAGTATGGTGCGTTTATGCTTCCCTTTTTTTTTCTTATTAATTCTTTTTTATTGATTTTAAGAAAATATATAATAAAAAAACAAGTATCCTAACAGTCAGCGGTTAACAAAACAGTAAAATAAAAAAAAAAAGCTCCACTTTCACTCTAAGCCAGGTGTGTCCACTACGGCAGAGGCGTTAAATCAGGATTGCATGAACAGTACTGAAGCGCAGAAGCCTGCAAATTACATTCAGGCAAACCACATTACCTGATACCATACTCCTACAATAGCAGAGGATGAGAATCAGACAAATTTGGTAGACCATTTCAGAAGAGGAGGCCCAAGCATACTTACACCACTCATGGAGTGGAAATGAAGGGGGGGGTCTACATTCAACTAGGGAATCCACCAAGGCATCCCTAGAACGTATGGATCATGTGCAGTGTCAGGGTTTTCAAGCCTCTGTGCCCAGATTTTGTCAGATGTATTCAGACGTCTTCTACCATTATACACAGCTTTATACAAGCGGAATGCAGAATTCACAGAAGATTTCCATTTACTCAAAGAGGGGAGCAGCTGATTTCCAATGGAGGACAATGGTTTTCCTAGTATAAAACAGCAATGTGCTGAGTACCCTTTAACCTTTCTGGGAGCTAGTGGTTCAACCATCTCCAACAGGCAAACCCTCAAATCCAGAGGTACTAAAATAGTCATTTCAAAGACGATAAATTGTAAGACTCATGCTTGATAGATCTCAATCGATGGGCATGACCAAAAATTATGAATAAAATCTGCTTGTGGATTGGTGCATTGCCAGCATCCTGAAGAGCCATTGAAGTGAATTTCTTTACATGATCAGGCACAAGATAAGTGATTAATTATTTTTAATTGGATCAACCTATCGCTCACTGAAATTAGGTATTGAAAGGGATAGTCCCAAACATCGTCCCAACCACTATCGTCCAAAGTTGGAACCTCCATCACCCATTTTTCTCTACATCTACATCAGCTTGGCAGTAGCGAAGGAAGTGTGACTTTGTACAACATGGAATGTGCCTTTGCAAGGGATTCAGACATAGTAAGGATTCCAAATCAGTTTCTGGTAGCGACATGTTGTTTGCTACACGTTTCATGTGGTTCTTAAAAAATGCACATATTATAGTCCATGTTAACACACTGAAAATGCACTAACAATGCAATTATGGTGAGAAAAAATAAGAAACGCACATCTAAAGTGAACATTAACTGCAGTTTAAAAAAAAGAGCTTTTTCCAATGCACTAGTGTGAAGGGGTCCAAAAACTGTGATGTTCAGTCACTGCTGGACCATGCACATACCCTCAAAAAGTTAATACAAAGAGTGTACAGGATGTGCGCATCACAGGGAGAGAAAACATGAAAGAATATTAAGAAATCTATATTAAATTAATAAAGAAATAATTCAATACTGATTAAATCACAGTGCTCAGCAAAAAGTATTATTTTGTCCGAATTTTGTTCTTTAATCTAACAGCTGTTTCTTGCACAAAAGTTCGGCATGGATAAGCCTGCATAAACTTCACAAATGCCCTTCATCATTCATAGAGCTCTTGCTCTTGACCATCTGAATTTTTGAATGCAATCCTTAGGGAATAGTGTATTGTTTTCCTGAGGCAGTATTGTCTACATGTGCTAATAAGGCAATATACAATAGAACAAATCTTGCATGTAATGCAATATTTAACTTGCCATGTCAGGCCTCCAAGCTGCACAAAATGACCCTTCTTCATAAAACATTTCACCCTCTGACCCCTTTTGACACATATTACATCTTATATGTCAGGGGCATAGATGTGTTGATGCCCAGTTGCAAAGGCTTGTAAGCCATTCCACAGACATTACAGCAATCACAAAAATTGGAAGCGTATAGTGCATTTACCTTTGACTGCCTCCAGTTTGCCCTTACTGACAACCTTTTTTGTTAGTTTAATGACACCTGATATCATCAGACGTCAGGTACTGCGATGGGCACTCTCATAGCCCCATGTGTTCAAATTGGGTTTTTTTTTTGCAGAATGGGGGGGGGGGGAACAACAGTTTTATAGTTCCATACAGAGCCCATATAGAAAACATAAAACCATGAATTTGATGGTGAATATTGAATTTTTATATTGTCACATAAAAAAGATAACAATGATTTAATAACTGCTATGGGAAGAAAATTACTCACCAACTCATTCGATTTTGAGAGCTAGCACTCATGGATGTGGAAATCTAAAAAGTCTAAACTCTGAATCCAACTTTAGGGCATTAAGTTATTAGATTGTAAAACCAAGATGATAGCCTGGAGACTGTACCTTTAGAGTAAAGTCAGCTCCAATTCCAACATAAAACATGGATTAATGAAGAGAAGGTTTAATAATATCTTCATGGATAAAGCATATTAACAGGCATTTTTTCCAATTAGAGCAGATCTATAAACTTAGTAGGGAAAAAGGATACAGAAATGAGAGACAGTTTTGGTTTTCTTCAATGGCTTTGGAAAGCAAGCACTGTTAATCACTGTCACTTCATTTAAGGTGTCCCTAAATTAGGGGATCCATTGACTTTTTTCCCCATAAAATGTTAACATTTAAATCACACATTGGCTTTGAGTATTGTCATTGATAGGATATTTGAGAACTCAAACATACTGCAAGAACTGCAGTATATGTAAAATAATGTTTATTTTATACAGGAGGTCTGACATAGCAAGTTAAAGGATTCATAGCTGTGCAGGACTTTATCTCTATTTTCTTTTCTCTTGCTGTTTTCCCTTTTTTGCTTTTTGCTGTTTTTGTTTTTTTGGTACACACATAAGTGGCACTCAGCTGACTTGTGAAATCTGGATCTGGATCTCCCATATGTTGTTGTTCTATAGCAGTGGTCTCCAAACAGTGGCCCAGATGCAGCCCTTGGTTTGCCTTTATCCACCCTTGGGACACTTTCCCTCCCACTAACAACAATGGGGCATAATTAATCTCACTGATACCAACAATGGGGCACTATTCCTCCGAGTGACACCAATGATGGGACACTATTCCTCCCACTGACACCAATGATGGGGCACATTTCCTGTCACTGGAACCAATAATGGTACTCTATTCCTCCCCCTAATTCCAAAGATGTATTGTTACTCCCATTGACGCCAGGACAATTTCTACTTCCAATGGCCACAGTCCGGCCCCCCTAACGTTTGAAGGACAGTAAACTGCCCTTTTGTTTAGAAAGTTTGGAGACCCCTGTGCTATAGGAAGTATCAGGGTAGCCTCTATTTAAGCATGTCTTTTTGTTGACTATGTCCATAGATTCCAGAATTAGCACATTCTGTAACACAAAGGCGCTTTTTTGTCATTTGTGACATCTACATGAAAAATTAATAAAATGGAGATGATTTATAAAAACAAGACACAATTATTCCCTTTGCTGGCAAGTGAGGGTAAGTATTGTAAAATGTTGTGTCTTGTATTATACAACTATATTTACTATGAGCAGAACAATACAAATATTGTACAAAACCTGCATACTCATGCCATTTTTTTCTCATAAGCAATCATGGTTGAATCAGCAGATCACAAACCAATATGTTTACTTGTATTTAAGGCTCATCAATTTGCCTATGTGCATGAGTAGTTATGTAAAGTGCACATATTGTGGCTAATAGGCACTCGCCACATGGTTAAAAAAAAACTGAAAACAACATATGGACCCTGAGCCACAACTTTTTTTGAACACAAAATTTTAATGAACCAGCAGAATCTGTAAAATAATCAACTACATTTTATTTTACCTACAGAAACTCAGTAACATGAGCAGAAACAGATTATAGGTAGATGACCTTGACTAGATGGACTTCTAAAAATGGTCCCATCCAAGCGTTCCTGACTTACCCTTTTAAGCCTCAAACAACAGATCACATCACCGAATGCATAATATGGTTCTGTTTTTGCTGTTTTAGTGATGGCCCAACCAGAACACACTGCTTAAAGAGTAGAGGAAGAGGTGACTATTACACTTCACTTACAAGGTCAAACTTTATTGCACTGGCCCCAGGGGCGGACTGACCATTTGGAAACTCGGGCACTGCCTGAGGGCCCGGGGTAAGTAAAGGGCCCCATGAGATGCCCCTGGTACCTTTTTCATAGGCTTTTTGAGCTTGGGCAAGGACACAGGGGCCCCATGATCCCCTATTGCCCGGGGGCCCCATGAGTTGTCAGTCCACCCCTGACTGGCCCTATACGCATTGATCTTTCACATGACTGTTTAATTCAATTGTTTAAATCACTTAGATTTCTGAAACAATAGTTCAACAGTAAAGTTTCCTTGCATCAATCAGATCACTTTCAATGCACACAGTAGTTTATTAGAAAATAATAAAAAGGGAACATTTCTGAATCTGTGCTAATAACACCATGCAGTCAGATGGAGAAAAAAATTAATTTTCCAACTTTCAGCCTTTATCTGATTCCTCAAAATCAGTAAAAAGAGGTGAAAACGTAATTTAAATAACAGCCTAAATTAATCAGACTACTAAGAAAATGTTATTGATTGATCAACATTAAGGTGTCCCCCCTTTCACTAAAACATTTTCCACTTCCTGCTTGTGGTCCTTACAAATGTTGCTTGGGAAAGTTACAATTATCATCATTGTCACAGGGTCCAGAAGGCAGACCCAGAGTTCCAGGAAGGGAGATGGATTAATCTGCCCTTGGTAAAAATGGCTGCAGGCAGAAGAATGGAAGGAAAAGAAAAACAAGGTATGCAAAGAATAAAAAGCATTCAATCATCTGTTTGTAGATTGCCATTACTAAACATTATTGTAACGGAACCGGTACCCGACCGCACTTGGGTATATTCCGTTATCCCGCAGCTTCCGCTGTCCGAACACCATCCACGGACCACACCCTTGAAATCCCTCAGGAAACAGACAGCACCCAGCTCTTCTTAATACACGAAACCAACTCTTTATTTTAACACAAAAAACAGAATATATACAGAGGGCGGGGAAAGACAACCAGGGACAAGAAACACCTCATCAGCCCGCCCTATCAGTGGGAAGGGCTACAGTATAGGCAGGAAACACCTCATCACCCCTCCCCATCCAACCAAGACACAGAACAATGGGATGAAGCACATGGCAAAGGACATTGACCAACCCCCACACCAATACACAAACAGTACATCCCATAATAGTTGGCTGGACAGGAAGACACAGCACAATGGGGGGTAGCACATGGCAAACAGACAATGGACAGCCATGTGGCCGAGAACAAAGGAACACATATTATACACAAGACTCAGACATTCACATACACACCCTGTACCCCTTAAACAGGCACAGGGTGGGTTAAACATAATGATTTGGGGAGATGATACAGAGGTCCCCCCACCCCCAAAAGTCACTCCCGTCACAATTATTAAAGGTGCTTTTGTTGTAATATTTAACATAAGGGTGAAGGTTCTCTTTTTATTGAAGAGATCACATCCAAGTGCATATACGTAGTAACTATAGCACTAAATGCACTGCGATGTGATCTCTTCAATAAAAAATTGGACTCCATAACAAAGATCCACGGTGTAGTAGTGACATATTTCCTCTGGGCTAGAAATAACAGGCACTTTTTACCTTATTCTACTAGCAGCTCAGCCTAGTACATGTACGCTAAAGGAAGTGAGATCTATTTATTTGGGGGCTCCCAGAACCTGCCTCCACTATTTTCAATAAGAAGTAAACTGTGTAGAAAAGTTCCTTTCATTTCTGTTTGTAAATTCACTCAAAGGACACAGGTTGCCTTTCACTATCTCATGCACTGGACTGATCTGCTAGCTAAATCCTTGACTCTAAATGGCCCTAAACCAGACAGAAAAAAGTCCAAGGAGATCAACCTGACAAAGAAAGAAGACCAACCTGAGTTCACCACCAGCTCCCATGCACATAACCCGCCAGATCTATATTCCTACATTTTTCAGAGACCCTGGTGGAGTGACTTCTGCATTTGAGTTGTAAGCTCTACTCGCCTGATGTGACCATTACACTTTTTTTGACACTATAGGGATTTTGGCTGCATTATTGCATCTCCCCTTGCTACAACATCAGGAATTATTATTATTATTATTACTACGAGTTTATATAGCGCCAAAGGGTTTGCTCAGCGCTGTACAATAGGGGGGACAATACATGGCACAGTACAACAACAACAAACAACGTACGAGGGGTAAGAGGGCCCTACTCTTACGAGCTTACAATCTAGGAGGGAGGGGGTAATGAGCTCCATTCAACTGATTAGCACTTATCCAAAACCATTAAACACTGGGCTTTATAAGGTCACTATACCAAAGATGACATTTTAGTATTTAGATGCTGCTGGAGACTTAAGATCAGGGGCAGACTGACCATTGGGGAGCTCGGGCACTGCCCGAGGTCAGTAGGGGCCCCATGAGATGTCCCTGGTACCTTTCATAGGCTTTTTTGGGTGTGATTTGAGTGTGGGCGAGGACACAGGGGCCCCATGATCCCCTATTGCCCGGGGGCCCCATGAGTTGTCAGTCCGCCCCTGCTTAAGATACAGTCAGGTCCATAAATATTGGGACATGGACATAATTCTAACATTTTTGGCTCTATACACCACCACAATGGATTTGAAATGAAATGAACAAGCTGTGCTTTAACTGCAGACTGTCAGCTATAATTTGATGGTTTTTACATCCAAATCAGGTGAACGGTGTAGGAATTACAACAGTTTGTATACGTGCCTCCCACTTGTTAAGGGACCAAAAGTAATGGGACAGAATAATAATCATAAATCAAACTTTCACTTTTTAATACTTGGTTGCAAATCCTTTGCAGTCAATTACAGCCTGAAGTGTGGAACGCATAGACATCACCAGACGCTGGGTTTCATCCCTGGTGATGCTCTGCCAGGCCTCTACTGCAACTGTCTTCAGTTCCTGCTTGTTCTTGGGGCATTTTCCCTTCAGTTTTGTCTTCAGCAAGTGAAATGCATGCTCAATCGGATTCAGGTCAGGTGATTGACTTGGCCATTGCATAACATTCCACTTCTTTCCCTTAAAAAACTCTTTGGTTGCTTTTGCAGTATGCTTTGGGTCATTGTCCATCTGCACTGTGAAGCGGCGTCCAATGAGTTGTGAAGCATTTGGCTGAATATGAGCAGATAATATTGCCTGAAACACTTCAGAATTCATCCTGCTGCTTTTGTCAGCAGTCACATCATCAATAAATACAAGAGAACCAGTTCCATTGGCAGCCATACATGCCCACGCCATGACACTACCACCACCATGCTTCACTGATGAGGTGGTATGCTTAGGATCATGAGCAGTTCCTTTCCTTCTCCATACTCTTCTCTTCCCATCACTCTGGTACAAGTTGATGTCGGTCTCATCTGTCCAAAGGATGTTGTTCCAGAACTGTGAACGCTTTTTTAGATGTCGTTGGGCAAACTCTAATCTGGCCTTCCTGTTTTTGAGGCTCACCAATGGTTTCCATCTTGTGGTGAACCCTCTGTATTCACTCTGGTGAAGTCTTCTCTTGATTGTTGACTTTGACACACATACACCTACCTCCTGGAGAGTGTTCTTGATCTGGCCAACTGTTGTGAAGGGTGTTTTCTTCACCAGGGAAAGAATTCTTCAATCATCCACCACAGTTGTTTTCCGTGGTCTTCTAGGTCTTTTGGTGTTGCTGAGCTCACCGATGCGTTCCTTCTTTTTAAGAATGTTCCAAACAGTTGTTTTGGCCACGCCTAATGTTTTTGCTATCTCTCTGATGGGTTTGTTTTGTTTCTTCAGCCTAATGATGGCTTGCTTCACTGATAGTGACAGCTCTTTGGATCTCATCTTGAGAGTTGACAGCAACAGATTCCAAATGCAAATAGCACACTTGAAATGAACTCTGGACCTTTTATCTGCTCATTGTAATTGGGATAATGAGGGAATAACACACACCTGGCCATGGAACAGCTGAGAAGCCAATTGTCCCATTACTTTTGGTCCCTTAACAAGTGGGAGGCACATATGCAAACTGTTGTAATTCCTACACCGTTCACCTGATTTGGATGTAAATACCCTCAAATTAAAGCTGACAGTCTGCAGTTAAAGCACAGCTTGTTTGTTTCATTTCAAATCCATTGTGGTGGTGTATAGAGCCAAAAATGTTAGAATTGTGTCCATGTCCCAATATTTATGGACCTGACTGTATATCTAAACCAAAATGTATTTTTTAATTGCTTACTATGTCCTTGCAGGGGAGATTCTCCCTCACTCTTTGACATGGTGGCTGTTGGTATTCTGAATGAAAGTCATCGAAAGTCCAAAATAGGGACATTTGTCTAATGCTGGGTACACAGAGGAAGTTTGTTTTTTGTTCAACCCAGCTGGCCGAACGAAAATAAATGTACAGATCGCCATATTAACATGTCCGATGTTAGTGCAGCAATCTCTTCTGATGGGAGAACACAATTGGCTGCCAGCACTGATTGGATGCCAATCAGATGCTGGTTTTCTAGCATGCACGTTCAATGGAAGCCAGTTGTGAGACCGCCTTCTGTGGGATGAGGAGCTGTACACAGGAGCCAAATGTCAGACGGTTTTCAGCCATTTTTGGTAAATTTTTGGCCCAGGTGTACCTAGCATACGAGGAGAATTGCCTTCACTTTTTGCTGAACCTCTCTGTATTGGTGCTGCTTGGGCCTAGATGGCCATAGACCCCTGAAAACGTGTCCTTAACTGTTTGTGCAAATTGAAATAGATAGCACCATGGATGGAAAGCATCATGGACAGTACCTGTGCACTAATATTTCTACAACCACCTTTAGCATACCTAACTTTGGAGAGATCTCCTCTCAATTTCTGTTGTATCTCTAGGACAGAAAGTAAACAATATTCTGTAATATATATAAAAAATATTAAAAAAGGAGGTTCTGGCATTTTAACTATAGTTTAAACCACCTGCAAATGTCTCTAGACTCTAATTGTGAAATTTCTCTTTATGAGATGCCAGGTTTACACATCTGCTGTGGCCATTAAGAGGGTCTCCCAATCTGCCTGTTGGTAGACAGGAACAGAGCCAGAAATTATGGTGGGGGATATCAAACATATTATAAGCCAGGAGCAGACTCAGCCCACCAGGTTCCACCTATAAAAGCTATATATCACACTATGGGTGGAATAATTCTTTAATTTCATAAGGAGTTTTACAGTGAAGAACACAGCACAAAGACAAGCCCTACAGCATTTGTACAAGGAACCAAAACGCCATGTACAGAGCTGCTGTGTTTAGAGTCTCACAGAAAATAAGGCCTCTCTAGACCACATTTCAGCAGCCCAGACACAATGCCCAGTGGGACGCAGGTGTAAATCTCAAACAGCTGTGAATGTCTTGAACAGATCTGGGAGACAAAGAAACCATTCTGCCCTGTCATGGCTGGCAGAGGAAGGGAGAGAGGAAATTCCTGCACAGGTCCTGCGGCTTGTTGTGTGGGGCGGTTTTTCATCTCCACTTTACGATGATTATTGAAAGTAAACTCACACCGTGCCTTTTGAAGAAACAGCTTAAAAACTTATAAACTCAGGTTAACGCTTCCAAAAACAAGACTTCCTGAAGTTTATGTTTTAGATTTTGAATTCATAACCAGCCAAATCCCTTTTCAAATCTACTTGTTTTAATGTAGTGGTTATATAGTTATATTATTTAAACTAATAGCTTGTAGGTTATTCCAGCGACCGCAAAAAGCTGAAACATAGCGATATATTTTCTGTGGCTTACTACACTTTTAAAGTAGATGCATCTGACAGAAACATGAGGGCTGCCAATGATGATCACTCCTGAAAATGCTTCACGGCTGGCGAAAAAAATGCCTTGGCGTCATGCTGACTCCAAACAAGTCTGTAGACGAAGACTTCAGAGGTTCTGCATACTTGTAGGTTTTACGGACCCAAAGTATAGAAGCAAGAGGATTGGATTAACAGTCAGGCAACTACCATTTTTAGCAGCCCCTTTACTTTTCTCACAAACTCCTAAGATGCTTCTACCATGACAAGCTAGTGTGGTTTGCCTTGTTAGGTCACTTTGCCACTAAGTTTGAAAACATGTAAATCATGTCAACGTGATAATTTCAGACAAATCAGAATTATTGGTTAGCAAACTGAAGAAATAATGGTATACTACAGTCAAAACTGAAATGTTCAAAATTTTGCAAGGATCACAGTACATCTGCAGGATTCAGTTTCCCATTCTCGTACAGCTATAATGTACCGGGCTATCTCACCTACTGCCTGGGGACCCATGTGTTTACCTGTTTGTAATGCAGGAACGATATTTCTCAGTAATATTTATTGTAATGAGGACAGGCTAAACCGGAAGTGCAGGGGTCAGGGACACCTAGGACAAGTCTACGTGGGTTTGTCCTGCACACTTATTCTGCAAGGCAGTTAAATACAGGAAGGCTTTGGATAGCAAGTCCATAGCATAAAACAAACAAAGCATCTGCTCAAAACATTGGACTAATGGGGTTCCCAAAAGATTCCCTCAAAATAAAAAGGCAGCTCTCATACCCTTTTAGTGTTCTGTCAGAACTCAGCCCTTTCACCCAGCAGTAGACTCTCACAGCTGAGACAATGAACCTTAAGCATCAGCTTACATATATAAAGTACTGTGCAGAGTGGAGAATAATAAAGAAGTCTGGTTACCAGATAAGATGAGATGTGACCTAGGAATGGAAGCTTTATACCACCCAAAGCTCTACAAAGCCTTGGCTCCAGGACCCACACCAGAAGTTCGTAGCCCTCACCCAGGCCTCTTGCGTTTATTTTATTTAACCCCTTGACGTCAACTCACTAGCCCTTTAATGGGCTCAAAATGGTAGGAGCTGTAGGCAGAATTCCAATCATGTGATCACTGTGATTGGCTGTCACAGTGGTCACATGGTAGCCCGTCCTACTGGCTACCATTTGCAAACCATGACCAGGAGCTCTCAGAGACAGCTCAATCACTGTTCTGGGAGTGCACAAGGGAGTGGTAATGTGTGAAACATAGGAAAACTTATTGAGGGAAGCATAAACAAATTATCCTGCATTTTAGTATACTTATATTTACAACCATTTACGCTAATTTAGAGTATCTAATCTGCCCTTGGATGCACAGATTACCTTTTTTTTCTAAATGTAGCTAAAATGAATCAACCTGAATGCAAATAATCACACTTTGTGCATTATACCATTTAAAATCATTACATTATATGCACATAGAAATATCCTATATAAATCCCATGCGCATATTTGCATACCTATGTAAATAAAGCCTTAAGATCTGAGTAACCAAAAAATTGTTTTCTCTATAGCAGACGCAATCCCTGGAGTCCCTCACCATGAGGTGAGACACCTACAGTACTGTGAAAAAATTTTAGGCAGGTGTGAAAAAATGCTGTGAATTAAGAATGCTTTCAGAAATAGAAATTGTAATATTTTATTTTTATCAATAAACAAAATGGAAAGTAAGCAGAAGAGAAATCCAAATCAATTCAATATTTGGCGTGTGTACCTTTTGACTTCAAAACAGCATCAGTTCTTCAAGGTACACTTGCACACAGTTTTTGACAGAACTTGGAAAGTAAGTTGTTCCAAACATCTTGGAGAATTAACCTAAAATCCTTCTGTCTCTTCATGTAATCGCAGACAGACTCAGATGTTGAGATCAGGGCTCTGTGGGGGCCAAACCATCACTTCCAGGGCTCCTTGTTCTTCTTTACGCTGACCATAATTCTTAATGACATTGGATGTATGTTTGGAGTCTTTCTCCTGCTGCAGAATAAATTTGGGGCCAATAACACCTTCCTGATGGCATGGCATGATGGAGAAGTATCTGCCTGTATTTCTCAGCATTGATGACACCATTGATCCAATCTTCAACTCCATTTGCAGAAATGCAGCCTTAAACTGGCAAGGAACTGTCAGGGACCATCGCGACGCATGGGTCTGCACATGCGTAGGTGTCTGTCAAGACATGCAGGCAGCAGGGCACTAGGACCCAGGTGCACCCGTCACCTATGACGGTGCTGGGCAGGCACTAGGACCTAGGCTGCGCCTGTCAGGTGCAGGGCGGGCTACTTAAACCAGCCCTGCATAGACACAAGTTGCCGTATGGTCTGATCTTGTTCCTGTATTCCCGTTGTTTGAGATTCGTTGCTGACCCACCTGGACCTGACCCCTGCTGACTTCTCCTGCTCTGACCCCTGGCTAAGTTTGACCTCTCTTTTGGATATCCCTACCTGATCTGAACTACTGGTACCGACCCCGGCGAGTGACCTGACTATTCTTCTGCCTGCTGCCTTGTACTACGCTGACCCCTCTTTTACCGACCTGGCCCGTTTGACCACGCTATTGCTCAGCCATCCATCCGACCCACACGGATTAGCTGCTACTCTCCAGACCTGTCTGCCTCTTCACGTCAGGCTCTCTAACTGTCATTACCTCTGGTGATTCCTCTACCTCAGGTGGGTGTACTCAGGGGCTGCGACCTGGTCACTGTCCGCTCCAAGCCCATCCCCACCATCAGGGGCTCTGGTGAACAAGCGGACTGGGGCTTAGACTCTGCGCCCTGGGGAATCCTGTCCTGTGGACTGCTAGAGTACACCAGGTGGCCCATAACAGGAACCTCCACCATGCTTCACTGTTGCCTGCAGACACTCAATACTGCACTGCTCTAAAGCCGTTCAGCAAATAAACTGCCTCCTGCTACAGCCAAATATTTCAAATTTTGAATAATCAGTCCAGAGCACCTGCTGCCCTTTTTCTGCACCCCAGTTCCCATGTTTTCGTGCTTAACTGAGTTGCTTAGCTTTGTTTCCATGTCCTATGCATGAAAACATTGGAAATGGGGTGCAGAAAAATGGCAGCACGTGCTCCGAGCGAGTTTGGATGAGTCAAAATCTGTAGCAGGAGGCAGTTTGTTCGCAAAGGGCTGGAGAGCAGTATAATACTGAGTGTCTGCAGGTAACCTACCTGCACAGTTTCTTCAAAAACTGTGTGCATGTTTACCTAGGAGCTGTACTGAAGGCAAAGGGTTGCCACACCAAATATTAATTTCCTTTGGATTTCTCTTCTATTCATTTACTTTCCATTTTGTTAATTGATAAAAATAAACTACTATATTATTAACACTTCTATATCACAGACATTTAATTGTTTCCCAGTACTTTATAAAATAGTGAAGAGCAATATGCCCCAGTAGAAAATATCCTACAGAAATTTATACAAAAGTTTCCTATATTCCAGGACTATATGGCTGTAGATGCCCAGTATATTCCTTAAGAATATAAACTACAGAAAATCAAAATATCCCAGCAAATAAATATGGCCTCATTCAACTAAAGAGCATATTTGCACTTTGCAGTCAGAAAAAACTTGAAAATGTATTGTTTTCCTCTGCTTCCACTACCGAACTGTTGCAGTGCTTCAGGAAATTATTATTATTATTATACAGTATTTATAAAGCGCTGATAGTTCGCTCAGCGCTGTACATTACAAAGGGGGACAGAACATGTGACAGAACAATACCAATACAATGCAAAACATGAGGGGATCGAGGGCCCTGCTCTTTCAAGCTTACAATCTAGGAGGGAGGGGATGGTGGCACAGGAGGAGATAGCTGTGGGGGATGGAGTGGTAGGAAGAGTGGAGAAGGTCGGCAGGTTAGCAGGGGGTGGGGTAGGCTTCCCTGAAGAGGTGGGTTTTCAGGGTGCGCCTAAAGGAGAGGAGAGTAGGTGATAATCCGATGGGTTGGGGCAGGGAGTTCCAGAGGATGGGTGACACCCTGGAGAAGTCCTGGAGGCGGGCATGGGAGGAGTAGACCAGGGAACTAGAGAGAAGGAGGTCTTGTGAGGAGCAGAGTGTGCATGCTGGGCGGTACTTGGATAGTAGGTCAGTGATGTAGTTTGGGGCAGTATGGTGAACAGCTTTGTACGTCAGTGTTAGGATTTTGAATTTGATCCATTGCGCAATCGGAAGCAAGTGGAGGGATTGGCAGAGGGGGGTGGCGGAGATGGAGCGGTTGGAAAGGTGAATGAGTCTGGCAGCCGTATTCAGGATGGACTGAAGCGGGGATAGCCAGCGGCGAGGCAGGCCAGTAAGGAGGGAGTTGCAGTATATAAACCCTTTTAAGTTACAATTGCTTCTTATGACAACCTGTGGCAAAGCATTGTGTCATAACATCTACAGCCATGTACATCCAGTGTAAATGAGCTCTATTTCAAAAGTACTAAAATATAGCTGTCAGATCTCTCTTTCCAGAAACTCAATTTAGCTCCCGAAACGAATGCAATGAGCTGTTTCCTGTCCTTGCAATTTATAAGCAAAGCTCTCGGTGTACAACTGAAATTGCTGGTCAAGTCTTTGACTGTGAAGTGGGTGACCACTCAATTGAGCAGTGCAGTTATGCACATGAAGGAAAGTCACCCACTTAGGTCCACAAATAAAGTAACATTTCCATAACCAGATAACCAGAACAGAAGCTACAATGTGAAACCATCATAAAGACCCCACATGAATTAAGTTTGTTGGTATTGACAAAATTATCCCACATTGGCGAGGGTGTAACAAAAACACATGAGGTCTCTAGATTAGAGACCCGCTGGATTTATCATATGCATGCTTCAGTGCCACAGGGTTTGAATGTTGATATCAACATAAATTGTTTCATAGATAATTGCCAATAATTTTAGGAGGACCTCAGATTATTATGAGTTCTATTATTTTCTTTTCTCTGTGTTTTTATTCTAATTGTACCTTTATTTTAATTTTTATATACATATGTTTTTAATAAAGTGTGATATATATTGTATACTTATATTATGGATATAGCAGATTGGATTCTGAGATGGATTGTATGCCTAATAAATAGCCTATAAAACACAGGATCAGAACAGCCACACCACCCTGAATGCACCCAATCTTGTCTGATTTTAGAAGGTAAGCAGGATTGGGCCTGGTTAGTACTTGGATGGGAGACTGCCTGGGAATTTCATGTCCTATACTAAGATTTTTTTCACCATACTGTTGTGAATAGAATTATTATGATTCTTTGCAATTTTTTGCACTATAGGAAAATGGCTGCAGATCCTTTCATAAAGAGAGAGTAAATTGAAGGACTTCAAAAGGATGGTGCCCATAACCTCTGCTGAATATATGTTTAGCTTTAGTTCTATATGATTTTTAGACTAAGGAAACATGGCTGCTATGTTTTTGTCTCCTGTATGGAGTCCATGAAAATGGTGCTGATGCATTTCCTGTTGAGTATAGGTCTAGTTATAGTGACAGATGGCATTGGGACTAATGAAATATGGCCACCATAGTTTGTCTTCCATTTGGACTCCAGGAAAATGGTGCTGGCATCAAACACAATGGGCAGCTTGTTTAGCAGGCCATTTAAAGGACAGAAAAGGACAGGTCTACACTCTAGTATCCCCTGAAGATGTGCACGTGCACATAATGTGTTGAGAGGAGCTACATGCTGATGTCATGCCACCGCTTCCACTTGTGGAGCCGGCAGCCATTTTAATAAGTGAATGTCCCTACATGGTAGATTTAGTCTGCTATACCTGTAACTTTAGTGTATGGAGTTTATGGATGGATAGAAGCTGATTTTATGCAGAAATTACTACATTATATTCCTTTTTGTGTGGCTCCGATGTAGTGAGCATTCCTCCTAGACTTGATATATCGGTGGTGCTGGTGGCCCTCTGTGCTAGTGGAGGATTACAATGCAGATGGATTCCCATACGGTCATGCCCTGTCTGTGCTAAAAATGCTATCTGCTGCCTTTCTGATGCCGCGTAATAGCTGGTGAGTGTGCAGAGGTGGTGGTTTGGAGCAACATGCGGTGATACACTATATTGCCAAAAGTATTGGGACGCCTGCCTTTACACACACATGAACTTTAATGGCATCCCAGTCTGCAGGGTTCAATATTGAGTTGGCCTGCCCTTTACAGGTATAACAGCTTCGACTCTTCTGGGAAGGCTGCCCACAAGGTTTAGGAGGGTGTCTAAGGGAAGGTTTGACCATTCTTCCAGAAGCACATTTATGAGCTCAGGTACTGATGTTGGACGAGAAGGCCTGGCTCTCTGTCTCCGCTCTAACTCATTCCAAAGGTGTTCTATTAGGTTGAGGTCAGGACTCTGTGCAGGCCAGTCAAGTTCCTCAACCCCAAACTCTCCCGTCCATGTCTTTATGGACTTTGCCTTGTGCAGTGGTGAGCAGTCATGTTGGAACAGGAAGGGGTCATTTCCAAACTGTTTCCACAATGTTGGGAGCATGACATTGTCCAAAATGTCTTGGTGAAGAGTTCCCTTCACTGGAACTAAGGGGCCAAGCCAAACCCCTGAAAAATGACCCCACACCATAATCCCTCCTCCACCAAACTTTATTCTTGGCACAGTGCAGTCAGTACCGTTCTCCTGGCAACCGCCAAACCCAGACACTTCCATCGGATTGCCAGACAGAGAAGCATGATTAGTCACTACGGAGAACACATTGCCACTGCTCTAGAGTCCAGTGACAGCGTACTTTACACCACTGCAGCTGGCACTTTGTATTGCACTTGGTGATGTAAGGCTTGGATGCAGCTGCTCGGACATGGAAACCAATTCCATGAAGCTCTCTACGCATTGTTGTGCTAATCTGAAGGCCACATGAAGTGTGGAGGTCTTTAGCTATTGACTCTGCAGACAGTTGGCGACTTCTGAGCACTGTAAGTTTTAACATGCGCTGACCGCACTTTTATGTGGCCTAGTTGCTGTTGTTCCCACTTTGTTAAAACACCACTAACAGTTGATCGTGGAATATTTATTAGCAAGGAAATTTCACGGATTGACTTTATATGGATTTTATATACCTGTGGCCATGGAGGTGAATGCAGTGATTTGGACTGTTGGATGAATACTACATAAGGACAACTGCTGGAGTTGGAGTTATTATTTACCACTAGGAAGAGTCAAATGTTTGTGGGACCTTTTATACACTTTTTAAAGTCACGTTTTTGTTGATTACTTTTGTCAGATGTATATTATTTACACTTTGGTATTTGATTATAAGATTGTTATATCCATTCTTGATCACGTAGACGCTGCATTTTTGTTTTCACAATGTGAAACATGAAGATTTTGTGGTACAGATGGTACGCACCGAACAATAGGAACACTACCAGAGGCAATTTTCTAGATCTCAAAGCCTAAGACAGAAAAAGGGAAGATGCATTTTAATTCTTTTTTTTAACATTTTCCTTCCACATGCCATCATCTTATGACCTCACAGTCTAATGCTATATCCTAGTCTTGGAAAGGGTAGAAAGCCACATAGAAACTCACCAAGCAAAAAGATGTTTCCAAGCAACAAGGTCATATTCATGGTTAAATGAGCTGTATTCTTTAACTATCTGTTAGCTGAAGCAGTCCTGAACAATGTAACACATAAAGGAAGCTATTCTAGTCATTATATGCAATATCATCAAGGATAAAAAAGCGAGAAGGTTTATATTTTACTGTCAGCGTATATAATTTCTGGCCAAGCCTTTTATTGATGGCCATAGATGGCTTGAATTTCAACAACTTCCTGCTAAAGCGACCCAAATTCAAGCCATGGGTGGCCTTGCAAGCTCCACTCAGTCCAATAAAAGTTGGTTTAAAAATCGACTTCCTTACAGTTTAATGTATCTAGCCAAATGCACATTATAAAGGGAGGTCCATGAAGGGTCTCACTTATTGAGGCCATAGTATAGCTAGTGGTAGTTGATTACACAAAGCTGGACATGCTTTGCAAAGATGAATACAGTTTGCTGCCTATTTTAAGAAGAATTCCAGGCATGGTAAATTTTTACATAGTTACATTGGTCCAGCTTGGACCAATGTAACTATGTATATAGTATACCTGGCGAATCCCCCTGGAAGCTGGAAATCTCTCGGGGAAACAACACTACTTCAGTGATCTTCACTTGCTTCTGGATCCCGTGCTGAGCAACTGGCCTGATACATTGTGAACACAGGAGGTAGAATATATATATAACTAAATGCTTCCTCAGATGTAGACTCAGCATAGATGACCTGTTACAATGAACACACTTATCATAAGTAAATCAAAGGCTCGCTTTGCTGGAGTAACTCCAGCCAGTGCTTGCAGTTCAGGTGTCTGGTGGGCAATTTTATAGTGAGAATCTGTTGCTACAAATAGCAAACACCAATGGTACAGCAAACTATTTCATCACTAGAGATTCTGGTGACAGTGCTAGAGTGCTCTTCTACACATCACCTTCTCCATCAGCAATTTAAGCAACATTCTGTAAAGATCCATTGTCGCTACCAATTTTGCCACCAGCACGAAATGCTGCTAAATCTTTACCATTGAGCGACAAAACAATTTTAAAAAGTAACAAACCCTATAGGAAACCATTATGCATTTCTTAATGAGAATTCATTATGATGAATACAGGAAGGGGGGAATATTGCCACAAAAAAAATTCATCCATCTGGCATCAGCTTAAGGAGTCCTCAGAAAGTTGAGAATAACTATAAAGGGGTAAAAAATCCAAATGTTGCACACAAGCATCAACTTATGCCAAGCCATTGTTTCTTCTTCCATTTGCTAATGGCCATTTGCAAATAAAAAGGGGACTGGGGGTAACAAACAATTTCAGCATAGAAAGCACCCGGGACCACAGACCGGATGTGTGACTCTGGTCATGTGAGCACTGCTATCAAGAACACTTTTCGAAGAAACATCCCCCTTATCAGAAAACTGTCAATTGTCTACTTAGTTCTCTTCTCCATCTACACCTCCTCCCTTGGCCAACTCATACATTCTCACAGCTTCAACTACCACCTCTATACCGACAACACACAAATCTATCTCTCAACCCCCCACCTCACCCCCTCGGTCTCCGCCCGAATCACACACCTACTGAGCGGCATATCAGACTGGATGTCGCTCTACTTCCTTAAACTGAACCACTCCAAAACCAACTTTCTTGTCTTCCCCCCAGCCCGGACACCACCCCCCATTGACTTCTCCGTCACATCCAACAACGCCACCATCAAACCCGCCCCGCAGGCCAGAGTACTTGGTGTCATTCTGGACTCCAACCTATCCTTCCAGCCCCAAGTCCAATCTTTAACAAACTCGTGCAGACTCCACCTCCGCAACATCGCCAAAATCCGCATGTTCCTAACCCCAGAAACCACTAAACAGCTCATCCACTCCCTCATCGTATCACGACTCGACTACTGCAACTCCCTCCTCACTGGCCTGCCTCTCCGCTGGCTATCCCCGCTTCAGTCGATCCTGAATACGGCTGCCAGACTCATTCACCTTTCCAACTGACCCGTTTCCGCCACCCCCCTCTGCCAATCCCTCCACTGGCTTCCGATTGCGCAACGGATCAAATTCAAAATCCTAACACTGACGTACAAAGCTGTCCACCATACTGCCCCGAACTACATCACTGACCTAATATCCAAGTACCACCCAGCAAGCACACTCCGCTCCTCACAAGACCTCCTTCTCTCTAGTTCCCTGGTCTCCTCCTCCTATGCCCGCCTCCAGGACTTCTCCAGGGTGTCACCCATCCTCTGGAACTCCCTGCCCCAACCCATCAGATTATCACCTACTCTCCTCTCCTTTAGGCGCACCCTGAAAACCCATCTCTTCAGGGAAGCCTACCCCACCCCCTGCTAACTTGCCGACGTCCTCCACTCTTCCTACCACTCCATCCCCCACAGCTATCTCCTCCTGTGCCACCATCCCCTCCCTCCTAGATTGTAAGCTTGAAAGAGCAGGGCCCTCGATCCCCTCATGTTTTGCATTGTATTGGTATTGTTCTGTCACATGTTCTGTCCCCCTTTGTAATGTACAGTGCTGAGCGAACCATTGGCGCTTTATAAATACTGTATAATAATAATAATATTAGTTTACCACGGATGGTGCAGTGTGGGAGAGGTACCAAGCTATAGGGGCGATTGTAAGGTCCAAGGAGCAGGGCCCTCCTATCCCTCTTGTATTGAACTGTATTGTTGCTGTATTGACTCCCTTTATATTGTAAAGCGCTGAACAAACTGTTGGCGCTATATAAATCCTGTATAATAATATAATAATTATGTAAGAAAAGTCAACACACACATTCCTGGAAACGGCTATAGGGTTAGTGGGTGGTGGTGGCGACCACCAGCTGGGGACTGGAAACAGCACAGATTAGGAGATACATCGCCAGCACACCAAGGGTCTCTCAGATAGTGTCCACTGTGATCCTTGGCGTGCTGGTGACATATTTCTTAATTTATGTATGAAACGTGCACTAAAAACAACATTTTTTATTTCAACCAATTAGCGTTCAGCTGTCATTTTGGCATCAAAATCCTTAAAGGGAATCAAATATTCTAAACAGTTGCTGTGGACAGATCTTTTATTAGCACACTTTTCGTACATATGTAGTATAAAATTCCCAGAACTTGGTCCTACTAGATAACAAGGGGAACCTGTGTAATCTGATTCTAATTTGAAATAAAACAAACACCTTAGTTATGCCTATTTTCAAATACATGTGGAAGCTCCATAAGGTGCCTCTGCACTACGCAACCCTACTATCATCAATTATATCAACAGTACGATCAACTGAGAAGGTCACCCCATTCCTTACACTGCTGGCTGAAGGCAACTGCAGACTATTCTTGACCCAAATACAACAAACTGAAAAAAGGCAGCCACGTGATCAGTTTTAAATTAGCATGGGTGGTGCACACTAAAGCCAAGCACACATGATGAGAAAATCGGAAAAATACTGATAATCTGAACTTTAGTGCACAGCTTTCAAGAGTCGATCACAACAGTTCATGCAAAATTATCCAAAGGGACAAGCATGAAAATTTTTCTCGTGTGACAACAGAACAAAGGATTTTTGTTTAATTAGTACAGTAATCGTCTGTGAAAAATCGAGTGATCAAGACCGCACAGGTTCGGAAACAATACAATACATTACATCGTCACAAGAAGTTGTATCTATTGGTGCACCGAAATTAAAATTCTGGTGCCGAAATCAAAAATGAAAGTTCAAAATGCAATTGGCCAAAAACCGAAACCGAAATGTGCAGTTTTTAAAAATGAATATATATTTTGTGGAAAAAAATACACTGATTAAAAAAAAAAAACAATATATACCCCAATTGTTTTGTAAAATATGATACCCAACATGTCACGCTTTAAAATTGCGCACGCTTGTAGAATGGCGTGAGACTGAGGTACTTAACCTCCCTGGCGGTATGATTATTTCAGATTTTTGGTGCTGAAAGCGGTACCATTATTTTGCATGGAAATATGTAGTTTTTTCATTGTAGGCTGTAATTTTTAGGAATAACTCACTGAAATCTGTCTGAACAAGAGTCTAGTAAACATCCCGGGTATGATAAAATTTTAAACACGAAATCATAAATTATAATTTAATAAATAATCATAAAAAATAATAATATAATAATATTACATTTAATTCAATAATATAATCAAACCAAAAACACTGAAATGTGAAATATAGCGCCAAGTTTGCACATCACTGAGCAAAGTCGCAAAAACATTTTCAGTGTCTGATGACGAATTTCCCCCACAAATCATTATCACTCAATTCTGCAAGTGGTTCTGATTTACTATCGCTGTTCTCTAGCTGGTCAAAAACCGCTTTTGACCTAAAGGGACGCTTTTTGGACGCCTTGGACTTTTCTCAGTTTCCAGGCAGAAAGAAAAGACAAAATGCAGGCAGGGCGCAGGACAAAGCACTCGGGACAATATGTATGTGACATGGGTTAAAACAGCAATGTTTTACTATGTAAAATTTGTTTGGAAAAAAATGAAATTTTTTAAAATTTTCAAATTTCCCGCCGCCCGTACGTCCCGACGTCACAGGGACCGGAACACAGAAGGCGGATGCCGGCATCGGCCCGAGGAGATGGCCGGGGACGCTGCAGGGGACACATCGCGGGAGCGCAGGACAAGGTAAGCTCTGCAGTGACTCCCTATGCAGCGCCGCATGGTAATACCCGAGTGTAGCTCGGGGTTACCACTTTTGGTACTGAAACTTAACCCCGAGGTACACTACGCCAGGGGGGTTAAAGAGGAGCTCCACCCAAAAGGGGAAGTTCTGCTTGAAGGACTGCTCCCCCGCTCCCCATTAAGGAATGGCCCCTTTGGGGTGTGGGGAGGGGAGCGGGTACCCGAATTTGACAGGTACCCGCTCCCAATTCTGGTCCTCCCTCCCTCCCTGTAGTCTTTTGGGACACGTGACAGGTCCCAGAAGACTACAGGACCATTCACGAAGAGCAGCGCTACTCGTGCATGCGCAGTGGGTACCCGGCTGTGAAGCTGCACGCTATCACAGCCGGGTGCCCACACTGAAGATGCTGGCCTTCTGGAATCCAGGACGGCCGGTGAAACGAACTGCAGGGGACACACCACGGGACCGAGGCACAGGTAAGTGGCTGTTTTTTTAAAAGTCAGCAGCTACAGTTTTTTTAGCTGCTATCTTTTTTTTTGTCTAAAGGTCGAGTGGAACTCCGCTTTAAAAATCTCCAAGGGGGAAGCTTTAAAAATTTCTACAGGTTAGCAGTGTAGAGTTACAGAGGAGATCTAGTGCTAGAATTATTGCTCTCGCTCTGATGTTTGTGGCGATACCTCACATGTGTGGTTTGAACACCATTTACATATGTGGACATGGCCTAAGTATGCGTTCATCACTACGTGTGAGCACGGGGGACGGGGGCACTTTAAACTTTTTTTTGTTATTTATTTAATGTTTTTTTTTTTTTTTTTTTTGCACTGTCTCTTTAAAAAAAATTATAATCAATTCTATTATTATTAGAAGGAATGAATGCATCCCTTGTGATAGAAATAATTAGTGACAGGCACTCTTTATGGAGAGATATGGGGCCAATACCTCCCTGCGTCCCCATTCCAGTGACTTTCCCTGTGTGGAACTTCACAGCCTTCCTTTCAAAAGCATTGCTGCCAGGTTCTCTTCATCCTCATTCCTACCTAATTCTGTGGGGAAAGCTATGTTCCACAGGACCGCTGGAGGATACCAGGAATACAACCTCCCGTATGAATGCCTGGGGTTGCAGCGGGCATATGCAGGATCACATGGACACAGACAAACAAACAGCTATTTCTTCATAATACCAGAAGTATTAATCAGTAGTGAATGGAAGGAGAACCTTAAGCCCTATATGGTGGAATGGAGTCTTGGAGGCTGTAGAGGTGTAATAGGATCCCTAAAAGTCCTAAAAGGCGTGCAATTCACCATTATCTGGTGAGTGCGGTTTATGTTGGTTACAGCACTGGTGGGTGGTGGAAGCACATATTAAAGGAGAAGAACTTTTATTTTCGGTTTGAAGCACTAAGAATTTTGGGAATAAGGACTTTATGGTTTTGGACACTTTTTTATATTTTTTAATTTATTTTTTGATCACAATATTTGTTTATTTAATTATTCATTTTTTACATATGATTTATTGGTTGATTAATATAATTTATATAGGGTTTTGATTTGCGCTGTTTATATTGTTTTTATATGCAGGATCAAGGCTGTACAAATCTGGCCAGGACAATACAGCAACAGTTGCTGGCATGGGGGCCAGAGTTAGGTATTGGACAAGGACTGTTGTTCTCAGGTTGGTGGGAGCATACATTAAAGAACACCTTTAGTTGTCATGCAGTTGTCCTTAATGCTTGCAGAGCTCATTTCAGCTTTTATTCCAACTTTTTAACATCCAGTTCATGGGATCCAACATTGCGATCAGACAGCAGGAGCATTAAATAGCATATCGGTACCATGGTTCCGTGTCCCATTACACTGCAACATTTTGGATCCACCTGACCACCTAAGACAGTTAGGTTGCTTTCACACCTGTAGAGTGTAGAGAATTATTGGTGGGTTTTTTGTTTGAGTCTTTGAGCATTTTACAAGCGTTTTATAAGCATATTAGTAGCATTTTACAGCTTCGTGTGTTTTTGTTTATCCAACAGAAAGCACTAGGGGGAGAAGAGGGGGAGGAAATTAGGGGTGGAGAGCTGCTGTTTTAGCAGAAAACGTGGAACAAAACGCTAAAAAAAAGGCTCAAGTCACACATTTTCAGGCATTTCTATTGAAGTCTATGAGGCCAAAATGCTTGTAATCTTCCCAAAAGAAGCTTGTGTACCAGGGGCGGACTGACAACTCATGGGGTCTCCGGGCAATAGGGGATCATGGGGCCCGTGTCCTTGCCCAAACTCAAAAAAGCCTTTGAAAAAGGTACCGGGGGCATCTCATGGGGCCTCCTACTGACCCCAGGCCCTCAGGCAGTGCCCGAGTTTCCAAATGGTCAGTCCGCCCCTGTTGTGTACTTTTCTTTAGTGACAGGAATTTTGCTTCAGGCGACAGAACACTCACATGTGAACTGGGGCATTTGAAATGAATGGGATTTGGCTTGTTGAGTGTTTTAGAGCAGTGTTTCTCAACCTTTTTTCAGTCAAGGCACCCTTTAAAATTATGGACAGTCGTGAGGCACCCCATTCTAAAATGTAAAAAACTATTCTAGTAGTTTTATACAACGCAGTAACATCCACACACGTAGGACACCCAACGCTAGAGGTGATTCATTCTTCCAAATCAAATACACCTTTTCACACCAGTCCTGACTAGTATTCCAGTGTTTCTCTCAGTTTTATTCTATCACTGAGCTAATGTGACCCCCAGCATTGATGGAGAGGGGCAGGGGAGGGTCAAACTAGGATGCTGTGGAGGCAGCTGACATCCTCCTTATCAACTGATGATGTCATTGGTTGTCAGGATGCCGGTGGCTAGAAGGTCGTAATGGTGAACAATGAAAGCCGGTGACTTTGTGTAAGAAAAAGGCAAGCTTCTTCCACCCACTGGCTTGTATACACATTTTGTGCAACTTTTAGACATCTTGCCAAGGCACCTCTGAAGAAACCTCAAGGCACCCCAGGGTGCCTAGGCACCCTGGTTGAGAAAGGCTGTTTTAGAGCTAGAAGCAGAGGCGGACTGACCATTTGGGAACTCGGGCACTGCCCGAGGGCCCGGGGTCAGTAGGGGGCCCCATGAGATGCCCTTGGTACCTTTTCATAGTCTTTTATTGAGTGTGGGCGAGGACACAGTGGCCCCATGATCCCCTATTGCCCAGGGGCCCCATGAGCAGGGGCGGACTGAGAACTCATGGGGCCCCCAGGCAATAGGGGATCATGGGGCCCCTGTGTCCTTGCCCAAACTCAAAAAAGCCTATGAAAAAGGTACCAGGGGCATCTCATGGGGCTCCCTACTGACCCCGGGCCCTCGGGCAGTGCCCGAGTTTCCAAATGGTCAGTCAGTCCGCCCCTGGCTAGAAGCTTCAAGCAGAAAATGTAATTCATTTCGTTCAGGTGTGAATGCCACCTTAAACCCAGTCATTGTACAGATATGCGATGTACCCTACTGTTTACTTGTGCTGTTGAATAGTATGAACTGCTTGATGTTTGGAAGATGGGCAAAGCAGAGGATTTTCTAATCAGTCATAATGCTAATACCAATATTACTACTGCACCAAACCTAGGTTTTAGAACAAAATAGGTAATTTTATACCTGCAAAAAAATGTACATTTTATTATTTTTTGGTAAAAGGTGAACTTATCCTTTAAAGACTAAGTTTGATCTCTCCATTATAGATGAACACTGGTTGGTTACAACATCTGCAGACAATTGATAATTGTACCTTATGTCATTTGACAGACATATTTCCACCCCTGCCCGTAGGATCTCCCAAAATTTCAGGTCAGTGAGACAGTTTAGTTGTTTTGCTGAATCCTTAATTCTGCACATAGTATACCTTAGATTGTACACCCCTTGAGGGTTAGGGACCTTAGATTGTACACCCTTTGAGGGTTAGGGACTGATATGAATGTACAATATATGTAAAGTGCTGCATAAATTGATGGCGCTATATAAGTACCTGAAATAAATAATAAATAAATAATTGGACGAATGATCATACATAACTGTAACTTGCATTTTACTAAACAGGTGCAAAGTTGGAATCTATAATGTAATACAGGTTCAGGATGGCAAAGAACATGCATACACTGAAGAATGTTACAGAACAGATTATAAAAGCTGCACAGAAATGGACTCTTCACAGTAATATCTCTGGGACTCAGTCAGGAAAATGTTGCTGTGTTGCATATTCTCTATAAGTCCTCATGCACATGGGATGTTTTGATAACGCTGCTAACGTTAGCTATGTAAAGTTATGTTAAAAACGTGAGTTTTTCTGGGTTTTTTTAGCGTTTTTACATTAGCGTTTAGCAGCGTTTTCCCACATGTTTCCGCGTTTGCGTTTTTTTCCCAAAAAGAAAAATTTTTTGGGTCAAAAAAAGTCCAAAAATGCCAGTTTGCGGCGTTTTACCATGTTTTTCAGAGTTAGAGTGTTTTTACAGCTAAAAAACTCCTCTAGAAACCCACTAGTCCCAGGTTTTTTTTTTCCAACCAAAAGATGTCCCTGCCAAAAAATGCTGATTACAATCTATGTGTGTATGGACACATAGGATAACATGCTGGGGGGTTTTACTGTAGAAAAAAAAGGTCAAAAGCCAAAAACAGCCGCTGTAAAAACGTCCCGTGTGCATGAGGACTTAGACTCTTTACAAACAGAGAGTGTAGCTGAGAATCACTACTTCAGTAGAAAAAAAGTTCAGAAAACAAAAATGACTTGATCATCATCAGCATCGCTCTCAGTGATCTCCAGGGTAGCTCTGGTAACACAGGAAGACAGCTGGAGGTGATCCAATGACACAGGAGGGCTGCACAACTGGAAATTAAGTACTCTGGTAGCAATCAGGAAGGGGCTCCCCACAGTAGCTGGGTCTTCTGGAGAGGCTGTGTATTATTAGGCTCTGGCCCGGCTGAATGCATGCTGGTTTTGACAGTGAAGGGCCTCTCACCTGGCTGCAAATCAATGGCCAACTACCTCTGCCTCATCAGGTAGAGAGGAAGCAAAGAAACATATCTTCCCATTGTGTGTCCAGAAAATCAGAGAGCTGCAGGAAACAAAGTTAAAGGGGTCTGCACCTGCATCTCAGAGTGGTGCGTATCTGGGAACTCTGCAACAGTTTATATCACTGACAGCAACATACAATACACACAAAAAAGAAAAAGAAATTAAAGTGTTACTAAACCCCGGACCCTGCATTCACTATATCTGGTCTCCCCGAACCCTGCATTCACTATATCTGGTCTCCCTGGATCCTGCATTCACTATATCCGGTCTCCCTGGACCCTGCATTCACTATATCTGATCTACATGGACCCTGCATTCACTATATCTGGTCTCCCCGGACCCTGCATTCACTATATCTGGTCTCCCCGGACCCCGCATTCACTGTATCTGGTCTCCCAGGACCCTGCATTCACTATATCTGCTCTCCCCGGATCCTGCATTCACTATATCTGGTCTCCCCGGACCCTGCATTCACTATATCTGGTCTTCCCGGACCCTGCATTCACTATATCTGGTCTCCCAGAGTACACACAACATGGAAATGCAATTCTTTTAGTAAATATAAACTGCTAAATACCTTTTCTCATCAGCAGTATATAGCAGTCTTGTAGCTTCTATCAGTGTCCAGCACAGCACTGGTTAAAGCTTGTAGGAGGAATTTTAATTCTCCCCTGATTGTCCTATGAGGCTGCAGGACCCTGACCCTCTGTCTTGACAGCGCAGATTGGCCCGTGCTGATCACATGCACTCTCCCAAGGTAAAAAAAAAACTCTCTAGCAGTACACACCAAACTGAGCATGTGCAGCATGCTCCCAAGGCTCTGTTCTATCAGCAGGACAGTAGAAGAAGGGGAGGATCAGATAAGACAGAATCAAACATCCTTATTACACATTGCAGAGGATTAATCCCTTAGGTTCCACAGTGAGTATAACAAGCATGCTTTACTGCATAAACATACTGATTTTACTGTTGTGGGTTTAGTAACACTTTAAATCTTCTGTCGCAAAATGTCTGCGCCAAATACAAGCAACTGGCTTTACGAAGCGGTAGTTTTGTTCTCGTATAAATGTGGAATTCCCCTTTAACCTCCCACCCCAGAGAATATCCTCTTCCTGTCCAATATGAAGGATTATGTAAGCGCTGTTTGCACATCCGTCAATGATCTCTGTAAGTTCTAGGCTCTGTGCCCACTGATAACCTCCTCCTCCTCCTCCTCCGCATGTTTTGTTAATTCACAGAAAATGTCACTTTAGGAAAAATCCTGTTCTGGGGGTTATCTGGTGTTTGTGTCACCCCTGACCTGTGATTAATGGCCCTCAATAAATCTTCATAAATATTAGGATGAACAGTGTGAAGTCACTGGCAGTTCCTGCCTGGAAGCAGCGCAGGATGTGAAATCTATCAGCGGTGAGCAGGACACTACTCCTTGGAGGCAGAACTCCAGCTTTAGTTCATTTCAAATTATTATTATTATTATACAGGATTTATATAGCGCCAACAGTTTGCTCAGCACTTTACAATATAACGGAGACAATTCAGCAACAGTACAGTTCAATACAAGAGGGTTAGGAAGGCCCTGATCCTCGGAGCTTACAATCTAGGAGGGAGGGGCTAGTGGTACAAAAGGTAGTAACTGTGGGGGATGGACTGGTTGGAAGAGTAGAAGATTCCATTATTAGCTGAGGGCAGGATAGGCTTCCCTGAAGAGATGGGTTTTCAGAGATCGCCTAAAAGTGAGCAGAGTAGGCGATAGTCTGATACATTGGGGTAGTGAATTCCAGAGGATGGGGGAAGCTCTGGAGAAGTCCTGGAGACGAGCATGGGAGGAGGAGACAAGGGAGCTAGTGAGCAGGAGGTCGTGCGAGGAGTGGAGAGTACGGTTTGGTTGATATTTGGCAGTATTACATTATAGATTCCAACTTTGCACCTTTAGTAAAATGCAAGTTACAGTTATATGTGATCATTCGGCCAATTACCTATACAGTTCAATACAAGAGGGATAGGAGGGCCCTGCTCCTTGGAGCTTACAATCGAAGAGGGAGGGGCTGGTGGTACAGGAGGAAATAACTGTGGGGGATGGATTGATAGGAGTAGAAGATTCCATTATTAGCTGAGGGCAGGATATGCTTCCATGAACAGATAGGTTTTCAGAAATTACCTAAAAGTGGGCAGAGTAGACGATAGACTTATAAATTGGGGTAGAGAGTTCCAGAGGATGGGGAAGTCCTGGAGAAGAGCATGGGAGGAGGAGACAAGGGAGTTAGAGAGCAGGAGGTTGTGCGAGGAGCGGAGAGTACGATTTGGATGATATTTGGAGACAAGATTGGTGATATAAATCATTCACTGTATACCTATTGTACATACTGCTAGTATATAGGAGCCCGAAGTTTATTATTCTCCATATCTGGGAGGTTGTAATGTTACATAGAAACATTGAAAAGTGACCGAGTGGTTCATCGAGTCTGCCCGTTGTTTGTTTTTTTTTTGCTCATTTTTTTTTGTTAGGTTTTTTTGTCCAAGTATAGATCTGTGCTTCTCCCAAGCATGTTTGAAGCTATTTCCTGTTGACTGGCTCACTACCTTTTTCAGCAAGGTAGGCACTAGTGCACAGGACTAGCATGTTTAGGACACTAGGGACTGTGGTTGCTAAAGCTAAACCCTAAGCAGGAAAAAAAACCTCAGAAATTCAAGTATGTGTTTGTTAAACCACAGAATTTTTTTTTGTAAAGTAACTGAATTTGGCGTACTATTAGTAATCACCTATAGAGAGCAGAGTGACAAGGATATGCGCCCTGCTGCTTCACTGCCCAATAACAGGTTAGGTCCAGGAAGGAGACCTAGGATGTAAACCTTAGACATGAAATATGAACAAAGCATATCCCTCTATAGTGTATACTTGTCTCAATCCAGAGCACTAAATGTCATTTCTGTCTGCTGCCTCATTCCTCTGCTATCAGCATGAGTCACTTCTGATGAGTTTTCCTGATACCAAGAGAAAAATGGTGATAGGGGAGGGACTTCCAGCTGATTGACAGCCTCAACTGTGTTTCTGTGAGCTGTGTGGAGGGGGATGTGTCCCTTCCCTCCAATCAGCTCTCAGAGTTCTCCTCACTGATGTAACTGCAGCTCTCCACTCCTGCTTTTCACAGCTTTGAGATCCTGTGTAATTTCTTCACTTTGAATGAATGTAGGGGAAAAACAGCTATAGATAAACAGGTGCAACTTATGTTGAAGCATTTGTTTCATCTCCGTGTATTACCTGAAGGCAGGCACTTCACTGGGTATATGTAAGGGTTTACAACCACTTTAAAGCGAAATTTGAACCCATTGATCAAACAGTTTCAACGAACAGTTAGTTGGGAATACTAACTGTCACTTTTTCTTGTGCTGTAAACCAAACTGTTAGGCCCTGAAATGGGCGTTCCAGGTCGGTTCACATAAGAAAAATGGACATACGGAACGCCCGTGTGAAAGGGGCCTTAACCATCAGATGGCTGGTGTCATAACTGACCACATGTGCAGCGCCATGACAGTTGCAGATCAAACAGAGGCTTAGATGGCAGCTTCCTTGGCTGAAAAAGATAGAGTTTAGTTCCACTTTAACCAGTACAGGGGCGGGTTGCCGTTTATAAACGTCTTCCCTGCACCCTGCTTATGCGCGCTCCCTGGGAGCGCGCAGAACCACGACCAATCGCTGTACGGGACCTCTGTGTGAGGTCCTGATCATGTGATCACTGATTGGCCAATCAGTGATCACATGAATAGTAGTAACCAAGATGTCACTTCTGACATCATTGCTTACTACGTGTGAAATCTGTGAATGATCACAGAGGTCACATGGTACAGGGCCATTCACAACAGCCTTGTACCATGTGACAAGCTGTGACCAATCACAACTCTCACAGTATTTCTCAATGGCTGCAAGAATGCAGCCAGAGAGAAGGAGAAATGATTGCTTTTACAGCCTTTATGGGTGTAAAAGCAATCAGTGTAAAAAATAAAAAATATTCATAACCCCCCACAAGTAGTACAGTGTCACTATGGTGACACTGTACTGCTAGGGTGACAGTATGTAAAAAAAAACAAATAATAATATAAAAAAAAAAAAAAAAAAGTAAAAAAAATTTAGAAAAATTATAATTTTTGGGTATAAACTAATTTGTTTTTTACTAAAAAGATAACTGAATACATTTTGGCGAAGATTTATGAAGAAAGATTAATTATTTGCAAAATTTTATAAGAAAAACACTTTTTTTCAAAATTTTTGGACTTTTTCATTTATATAGCAAAAAAAATATAAAAATCCCAGTGGTGAATAAATACCACCAAAATAAAGTTTTATCTGTCTCAAAAAATTGGTAAAAAATGCATATGGGTCCAGTGTTGCATGACCGCACAATTGTCATTCAAAGCACTGAAAGCTGAAAATTGGCCTGGACAGGAAGGGGGTAAGAGTGTCCGGACTTGAAGTGGTTAAAGAGGAATTACAGTCTGCTGTATCTGTGCCCCCATTAAGGAGATCCACCCTCTCTATTTGTCCTGTTTACAATTATTATTGAAAGTAAATGAAAATCTCAAATTTTGGGTTGTCCCCAGAAAAGTAATAGCAGGGAAATCTTCCAATGGGGACACTAGCCATAGTGACCTGGGGGGGTCCCCAAGGAATTCCCTTAATTTGCAGGGATTTCCCTCACTTCCTGTTTTCCCTTTTTGGACAGGAAGTGAAGGCAAATCTCCCCAATGGGTCACAGATGGTAAGCAGAACCCTTACAGGTGTTATCACCCTCCCTTACTCTGTCCAAAATGAAAAATGTTGCCTGCAGTATAAGTACCGTATTTTCCGGCGTATAAGGCGACTGGGTGTATAAGACGACCCCCTCATTTTCCAGTTAAAACATAGGTTTTGGGCTATACTCGCCGTATAAGACTACCCCCCTTCTGAGGCAACACCATTTCAAAACATCAGATTTTTTAATTGAAATGGTTATGACTTACCGGTACTTAAAATCCTTCAAAATCCTCATGTTCATCCTCTGACATCATAAGTTCATGAATGACATCTTGTGATACATTTGTAAGACAGTCATCACATGGATCAAATTCCAAATCAGCTGGTTACCGCTGGATGTGCGGTAATACGGTAGCTTCGGCTACATACAGTATACAGTATATATACAGCCCGCTGGATGAGCGGTAATACGGCAGCTTCGGCTACATACAGTATACAGTATATATACAGCCCGCTGGATGTGCGTAATGTACATACAGTATACCGCGCTGAGCCAAGCTGGCTCAAAGCAAATGTCCCTATGACAGATTAATCTGTCAGCCCGCTGGATGTGCGGTATATACAGTATACTGAGCCAAGCGGTTTCAAAACGTACCGGTACGTCCCTACGGTAATCAGACCGCTGGATGTGTGTATGTACGGTAGCTGCGGCTACATACAGTATACACTGGGCCAATCACGGTGAGCGATTTATTCTACTAATGAATACAAAGCCTGCTGGGATTGGCTGAGGTTGTGACATCATCAGCCCACCTCTCTGACCAATCCGAGCAGGCTTTGTATTCATTAGTAGAATACATCTCTCGCCGTGATTGGCCCAGTGTATACTGTATGTAGCCGCAGCTACCGTACATACACGCATCCAGCGGGCTGATTACAGTAGGGACGTACTGGAACGTTTTGAAAACGCTTGGCTCAGCGCAGTATACTGTATATACCGCACATCCAGCGGGCTGACAGATTAATCTCTCATAGGGACATTTGTTTTGAGCCAGCTTGGCTCAGCGCGGTATACTGTATGTACAGTATTACCACACATCCAGCCAGTCTGACCCAAACAAACTCAAGGTTCACATTTTATACCCCGCGTATAAGACGACCCCCAATTTTTGGGGTATATTTTTAAGTATAAAAAGTAGTCTTATACACCAGAAAATACTGTATTTCAAATGTGAAACTATCAGTCTGGAGTTCCACTCTAATGTAAGGAAGAAGATAATAGGTAGCTGTCAAGTCCTGCAGATGTTTCATAGCCCCTGCGCTGGGCTTGGCAATAAGTCCAGAATTATGCAGCTACACACAAAAGTCAAGGCCAGAAGATAACAGCATCAGTTCCCAGGAGGACGCAGCTATCACCATACAGGAAGAGGCTGACTTACTAAAGAACTTAGGAATCCTCAGGACCTACTCACACGTGTCCATTTTTATGCATTTTGCTGAATGTGGCTGGTCTTACATCTGTATGGCGGTCTACGGGCCCATTCACATCTACGCGTATGTGTTGCCACGCAATCTGAATGCCCACTTGAGCTGCGGAAGATTTTAGCTCCGTAATGACCAGGCCATTTTTGCTATTTGGCACTGTGCTTCTTTAATCGGCAATTATTCGGTCATGCAACGCTGTACCCAAACAAAATTTATATACTTTTTTTCCACACAAATAGAGCTTTCTGTTGGTGGTATTTGGTCACCACTGGGTTTTCTTCATTTTTTTTAATATATAAACAAAAAAAGACCACACATTTTGAAAAAAATATATATATATTATATTTTTACTTTCTGCTATAAAACATATCCAATGAAAACAAAACTTAAAAATCAAATTTCTTTATAAATTTAGGTCAAAATGTATTCTGCTCACATGTCTTTGGTAAGAAAAAAAATCCCAATAAGTGTATATTAATTGGTTTGCGTGAAAGTTATAGTGTCTAAAAACAATGGGATGTATACTTGAATTTGTATTTATTTATTTATACTAGTAATGGCGGCAATCAGCGACTTATTGTGGGACTGTGATAGTGTGGCAGACAATCTGACACTGACACTGCTGGGAACTGACTAAATTACATTGACATCACCAGTGACACTAATACAGTATATTGCCTCTCGGGGGATCAGGAAGGAATTTATTCCCCTGCAGGAGCAAATTGGATCATGCTTTGCTGGGTTTTTTTGCTTCCTCTGGATCAACTGTGGGTGTAGGATTATAACTTTTTTTTTTAATGGTTGAACTGGATGGATTTTTGTCTTTTTTCAGCCAGACTAACTATGTAACTAAGTGATCAGTGCTAATAATATACACTGTCACTGTACTAATGGCATTGGCTTGAGAAGGGATTAACATCAAAGGGCAATCAAGGGGTTATTTGTGTGCCTAACAATGTGTAATGTGTGGAATATGTGCTGTTTTTTACTACACATTGATTTGTTTCTATTCCCTGCTATTCAGGGCCCTGTGTTGTTTCTCAACACAGGGCACTGGGCTGTGATTGGACACAGGCGATCAGCAGGTCCCAGCCATGAATAAATGGCCGCGGATCTGTTGACGAACTCCCGCTGTGTCAAAACACAGTGGGAGCAGGCGGCATACCAATATGGGGCTACGCCTGTAGCTGCCACCCTGCTACAGTATATGTACTGAGGTGGGTCGGCAAGCGGTTCAAAAAAAAAATTGTGAATACTGACTTAATTTATCCAATCATGTAAAAAGCAAATTCCTAATAACTTTGGATGTCCAATCATATACAGATGCTTCTTACACTGTTGAATGAACAAAAGCAACTTCCTGCGCTCTACTGTGGTGTTCAAAGACCAATGGAACCTCAGTGTTCCAATCCAGAGATATATTACGGCACCATCCTTTGCTGCCCTCTTAGGACTGGAGAAGCCATGATAACAAATGAACTAGAATATAAACCAACATTGCATGGATGCCCTGATGTTCTGATGAAGAGGGGACACCCCTTGAAACGCGTCAAACATACTACACCTCATTGGCTTCTTCCCATGAAAGAGAGTATTGTGCATTGGATCTCACATCTCTGGATTTGATTATCATTGATGATCTTACATACATCTGTATTTGTGACTATAACAATTGTTTATATTCCACTAATCAATGGTTTGCATTGTTGGATAATTAAAGTGAATATTGGCACAATTTTCTTCGGTAAAAATTCTCAAGTTCTTTCATAAATCAGCCTTGACATCTAATGCTATAAGGGGTAATCATTTCATACTAGCAGCTGCTCAAACTGTGCCTCTATACAAAGTGTTACTATTGACTAAATCCTAAAATTATGATCTACTTAGCATCTAACTAAAACTGTAAACTTATAGATCTCAAAAATTTTACATTCTGAGCATCTATCTCCCACTCAATACAAAATTATACAAAGAAATATTATGACCTCTGTAAGGAAAAAAATATTGCCCACTGCAAGGGTTATCTGCTTGTTTTGTCTCAGGGATGATGAATAAGGTGAAACATGAACATTATTCCTCACTTTCAGAGGCTCTCTTCTTTTTGTGCGACTGGTCCTCTGGCCACAGCTGACATCATCCCGTACAATAAAGGACCAGAAGTCCTGCATTGTACAGGATGACGTCATGCCCACTTACATTGACAGAAGATGTGAAAAATCCCTTTAGATTGGTGGTATTGAGAGAAGGGACTTCTGGTAGGCAGTGGGAAAAATGTTCTCTACAATGGTAGTCATTGGGAAGAATGCATGCACCTTACATTGGCAGCTATTGGGAAGAATGCACCTTACATTGGCAGCTATTGGGAAGAATGCACCTTACATTGGCAGCTATTGGGAAGAATGCACCTTACATTGGCAGCTATTGGGAAGAATGCATGCACCTTACATTGGCAGCTATTGGGAAGAATGCACCTTACATTGGCAGCTATTGGGAAGAATGCACCTTACATTGGCAGCTATTGGGAAGAATGAACCTACATTGGCAGCTATTGGGAAGAATGCACCTTACATTGGCAGCTATTGGGTAGAATGCACCTTACATTGGCAGCTATTGGGAAGAATGCACCTTATATTGGCAGCTATTGGGAAGAATGCACCTTACATTGGCAGCTATTGGGAAGAATGCACCTTACATTGGCAGCTATTGGGAAGAATGCACCTTACATTGGCAGCTATTGGGAAGAATGCCTGCACTACATAGAGCTAAAAAGATCACTGGTGTCAGTAATTGCTGGATGCTGTAGGAACCCTTAGCAACCTATGAAGGAATCCTGGAGCAGTGTATCTCAACCTTTTTTCAGTCATAGCACCCTCTGAAAGTCCTCAGAGTCCCTAGCCCCCCCCCCCCCCCACCCATTTTCACATTGGAGTCTTCAATCCCCTTTTCCCTTCACATCAGAGTTCTCAAACCTCCTTCCCCCTTTCACATAAAAGTCCTCAGTCCCCCAACCCCCTTTTCATATCAGAGACTTCTACCCCAACCATTTCACAGTAAATTCCTCTGTCTCTCTCTCTCTCTCTTTCTCGCTCTCTCTCTCTCCCCTCCCACCCCTTTCATATCAGAGTCCTCAAATCCCCCCAGGGGCGGACTGACCATTTGGAAACTCGGGCATTGCCCGAGGGCCCGGGGTCAGAAAGGGGCCCCATGAGATGCCCCTGGTACCTTTTTCATTGGCTTTTTTGAGTTTGGGCAAGGACACAGGGGCCCCATGATCCCCTATTGCCCGGGGGCCCCATGAGTTGTCAGTCTGCCCCTGAATCCCCCTTTCACATCACAGTCCTCATCCCTTCCACCTTCAAATTAGACCACTCAGCTCCCCCCTTCCCCACCAGTCCTACTGGTGAACATGAGGCACAGGAGATCCAAACAGGCAGACCTAATGCCGGGCCTGCCTTGTATTAGCATCAAGCATTTCCATGATGCTGATAGTTGGCACTCCTACACTATAGAAACAATTGATGCCATGCAAAAATACTAGATGTAGCTCAGCACTGCTCACAACCCCAGATGGCACACCAGGATGCCCCGACACCCCAAAAACTTTACCCCAGAATTCCATAAAACCCTGATTAGGATAGGCTAGTCTACACAACACCTGCCTAGCCTCCTCCCTGTGACATATTTCACTCACTTAATCATAGACCTGACATGTCAGGCTGTTGTTGGGTTATGTGACCCAGTAACAGATTGCCTTCATATTTGCCACCTACGTCTCTTAGTTAAGCAACACTGCAGCACAGTGGCTAGGTGGTTAGCACTTCCACCTAGCAGCAGCATCCTTAGTTAGGATCCCAACCACAGCACTACCTGCATGGAGTTTGCATGTTCTCCCTGTGTTTGCGTGGGTTTCCTCCAGGTACTCCAGTTTCCTCCGACCCTCCAAAGGCATTCTAGTAGGTTAAGTGGCTCCTGTCTAAATTGGCCCTAGTATGTGTAGGTATGAATGTGAGTTAGGGACCTTAGATTGTACGCTCCTTGTGGGTTAGGGACTGATGCGAATGTATAATATATGTAAAGCGCTGCGTAAATGGAAGGCGCTATTTAAGTACCTGTAATATTAATTTCCCAGCACCTACCTTTACTTGCTTACGCCAAAATGGCGGCCGCGCCAAGCACAATTGCCATTTCAAACATATAAATAGCACTGTATGGATGTCCCTGCTGTAAGCCCTTTCTCCCTATGACTATGTGCTTTGCACGAAACGCGTCAGTGGGCTACAGCAACCGGACATCTGACCACCGCTGGTGGCCATCTTGAATATATGGTTAGTACCTTTTTATTGCTATACTATTGATTGTACCCACTATCTAGAATAAAAGTACCTCATACAGTATCACGCTATGTGGTCTCTCATTGGGCTCTCCGTGTGAGTGCCGTCATTCGCCCATACAGAAAAGAGATGACCCCAGATGGTGATACACGCTAACGGACCAGGGAACCTTTATGCTGATGAGCCTGGATGGTGATTCATGGTGTGACCTGACCTGGGAATGGATGACCAATTTACTGCTTGATGACGCAGGATGCACTTCTGGTGAGTGCGTATTTCATTCATTTGAATCACATCATCTATCACTCCCGGATCAGGACACCCGCACATCTGGAATAGTGATCCCTCAGGATCCACACGATTTTATTACTTTGAACTATCTAATCACTAATAATCACCATTAGGTGATATTATCTATTTTGCACTTGCTGAAATTGTATAATACAGTATATACCAGGGGTGGGCAAACTTTTTGACTTGAGGGCCGCAATGGGTTCATATATTGGACCCGGGGGCCGGACCAAGAGTAGATGAATGATGTGTATGTGTGAATTAATATAAATTAAATTAAAATTTGTAACATTAAATGTTTAGATTAATTTAAGGTAGAAAAGCATAAAAAGAGTTATTTTACAAAACTTTTATGCCCCCCACTAGATGCTGGCCGGCCCAGCCACTACCATGCCATCCATAGTAAGTATAGTAAAATTCCCCCATAGTAAGCATAGTAATTCATCCCCCATATAGTAATTCATCCCCCATATAGTAATTCATCCCCCATAGTAATTCATCCCCCCTATAGTAATTCATCCCCCCTATAGTAATTCATCCCCCATATTAATTCATCCCTCATATAGTATTTCATCCCCCATAGTACTATTCCCCCCCAAGTAGTAAGCCAAGTCCCCCCTGTGTCAATTCACTTACCTTTGCTCCGCGCGTTCCTCTCGCCGTGTTCCCGAGCCGTTCCGGTCTTCAGGGCGGACTGTGAGAGGAGCCTAGCTCCCCTCACGTTCGTCACGCTGCCCCGCCTACACACATCCTGACAGCCAATCACTGGCTATCAGGATGTGAGTGGCAGCGAGACTGGCCAATCATTGCATTTGAGCGCGCTGAATGATGCAAATGTTTGCCTACCCTGGCTGTTTTTTTTTTGTATCACGCTCCGCGGGCCGGATTAAAAGGTCCGCTGGGCCGTATACGGCCCGCGGGCCGTAGTTTGCCCATTGCTGGTATATACCATATATATTCATCATCATCTAGCGCTGCACCTGTTTATTTTGATATATTTTACTTACTAATGCTAATTCTATTAAAGCAGGCATCGCTTTAGAGATCAGGTCCATCTTAAAAGGCAAAAGTTTATTTATAGCTTCCATTAAATGTCCGGGCAACAATAGACTGCTAGAAAACACACGAGATAAAATATGAGTCAGCCATTCTTGTACCAAAATAAGGGCCTGTGTTCAGACACCGTATCCCCCCGGGACTACAGCTGAGGTATACGGAATAAAAGCAGGACGTAGCTCATTTCCCTCACCGCTCCATCTATGTTTCTCTCGTGCATTTATATACTTCCTTCCTTTCGCTGTTTGCACATCATTTGGGTCTGGGGGCAGTAGAGCAAGAGCAATTAAAATCCTGTTTATGTCTGGTTGGGCATCATACGCATTGTCCTGATAAAGGTCCAATTTGAAAAACTACTCACTATTAATACAATAATGAACTAGATTAAAGTGGAACTTCTCTCAACCAACGTTGACTATTTTTAATCCTTATGCTGCTAGCATTGTTATTTTATTCATTGTTAATTTTCAAAGCAGACTCCTCCATCCATCCATGTCTCCGCGCTCTACTTTGCTGCAAAATCATTCTGAAAAACATCCCCTGGCATTGCTAGCAGTGGCCATCTTGAGTAAGGGCAGATAATTCATGTAGCATTTATTTCCTGGAATCAATCTGCCCTTAGTTCAGGCATTAGCTGAGCTGAGAACCCTCCCTCCCCTCCTGAAGACTCCTGGGATGTATGACCTCATTTGACTAGGCATGGAAACCAGGAAGTAACTGAAGTAAAAAAAAAAAAGTTTAAAACAAGTAAATATAATATATTTTCATATCCATTTACTATTCCTAGCAGCATAAGAATTAAAAATAGTCAATGAAATTGAGAGAATGAAGTTCCACTTTAAGTAGTGGATGTGTATGGATTTTTTTTGGAAAATAAGGATCTCATTTAGTGTCAGTTTAAGATCGCCATACATGACTCCATTTTCCTTCGTTCAGTCCTCAGGCTAACAGCGTGGATGGAGGAATCTGTACTGCTGGCTACTATGATAGTCAATAATAGTATGATATCAGATAGCAGGGGCGGACTGACAACTCATGGGGCCCCCGGGCAATAGGGGATCATGGGGCCCCTGTGTCCTTGCCCAAACTCAAAAAAGCCTATGAAAAAGGTACCAGGGGCATCTCATGGGGCCCCCTACTGACCCCGGGCCCTCGGGCAGTGCCCGAGTTTCCAAATGGTCAGTCCGCCCCTGTCAGATAGGATGCAGTCACTGTTTGGCTTATAATTTTCCTGGCTCAGCCGATTTTTAAATCCGCTTTTATCAAGCTGGACAGAGCTTGGAGGGCCACCCACTGTTCAAATTTCACCAGATTTGATATTATTTAGTATGGATGCAAATAAAGAGGCACTTTACCCCCATAGTATTCTCATCCTGCTACTCCTGCGGGGGGATTCCAATGCATGTGCACATGAGCTGCTGGTTTATGGCATCTGGATCATTGTAAAAACCTGCACAGTGTGTGCACATGCACAGGAATACCCTGCTGAGGGTCATGGCTAGTTCCCACATACCTGGTATAGATCATTGTCAAGTCTGTGCATGGGTGGAATCTTATGCCATGGATGCGAGACAGGAGAAAGTGCTGGGATGCTGCACAAAAAAGGTACTAAACCTTTCAAAAAATGGGCAAACATTATCCAATTGTGCAAGGGGGGCGGAGTTATTTTAACAGGGGAAAGTCAGCATTAACATGAAAAATATCTTGGATGTTACATATTAAAAATAATAATAATAATAATAATGTGGGCAGCACAGTGGCTAAATGGTTGGCACTTCCACCTGGCAGTATTAAGGTCGTTGGTTCGAATCCCAGCCATGGCACCTCCTGCCTGGAGTTTGCATGTTCTAGTCTACACAACACCTGCCTAGCCTCCTCCCTGTGACATATTTCACTCACTTAATCATAGACCTGACATGTCAGGCTGTTGTTGGGTTATGTGACCCAGAAACAGATTGCCTTCATATTTGCCACCTACGTCTCTTAGTTAACCTCCCTGGCGTTATGATTATTTCCGATTATTTTTGGTGCTGAAAGCGGTACATTTTTTTGCATGGAAATATGTAGTTTTTTATTGTAGGCTGTAATTTTTAGGAATAACTCACTGAAATCTGTCCGAACAAGAGTCTAGTAAACATTCCGGATATGATAAAACTTGAAACACGGAATCATAAATTATAATTTAATAAATAATAATAAAAAATAATAATATAATAATAATAAATTTAATTCAATAAAATAATCAAACCAAAAACACTGAAATTTGAAATACAGAGGCAAATTCGCACATCGCTGAGCAAAGTCGCAAAATCGTTTTCAATGTCTGATGACGAATTTCCCCCACGAATCATTATCACTCAATTCTGCAAGTGGTTATGATTTACTATCGCTGTTCTCTAGCCGGTCTAAAACCGCTTTTGACATAAAGGGACGCTTTTTGGACGCCATGGGCTTTTCTCAGTTTCCAGGCAGAAAGAACAGTCAAAATGCAGGCAGGGCACAGGACAAAGCAGTAGGGACAAAATATATGTGAAATGCATTGAAACAGCAATGTTTTACTATATAATAATCATTTTTAAAAAAATGACATTTTTAAAAAATTTCAAATTTGCCGCTGGTTCCGGCGCCCGTACGTCCCAACGTCACAGGGACCGGAACACGGAAGCCGGATGCCGGCATCGGCCGGAGGAGATGGCCGGGGACGCTGCAGGGGACACATCGCGGGAGCGAAGGACAAGGTAAGTGCTGCAGGGACTCCCTGAGCAACGCCGCATAGTAAGCCCGAGTGTAGCTCGGGGGTACCGCTCTTGGTACTGAAATTTTACCCCAAGCTACACTCGGGAATACCGCTAAGGAGGTTAAGCAACACTGCAGCACAGTGGCTAGGTGGTTAGCACTTCTGCCTAGCAGCAGCATCGTTTGTTAGGATCCCAACCACAGCACTACCTGCATGGATTTTGCATGTTCTCCCTGTGCCTGGGTGGGTTTCCTCCCACACTCCAAAGACATGCTGGTAGGTTAATTGGCTCCTGTCTAAATTGGCCCTAGTATGTGTATGTATGAATGTGATTTAGGGACCTTAGATTGTACGCCCCTTGTGGGTTAGGGACTGATGGGAATGTACAATATATATGTAAAGTGCTGCGTAAAATTGATGGCGCTATATAAGTACCTGAAATAAATAATAATAATTGCTGATATGTACAACCTACAAAAATGTGTAGTAGCGCAATATACAAATGATTATAGTAATAAAAATATCAATGATGAGAAACAATAGGAGACAAGGAGCCCTGCCCATACAAATGGACAATAAAGAAAATAATATAAAATAATATAAAATAACATACCAAACGTAGGCTGCATTCAAAAATATAAATTTCCTTTTAGTAGGGAGAGGCAAAAATAAAACTCAAAAAAGACATATAGTTTAACCTTAATGTGGAAGTTACTAGCAAGGCTGACAGAGGAAAGAGCCAATAAAAATCATCTATCTCGATTTTATTAAGCGATTTGACACAGTGCCCCACAGTAGGCTCATAAAACTATCAAACTGTTGCTGTCACAGACACTCAAAGCGCGGCTTTAATGAGTAGAGAAAGGACGCCATAAATGTCTGAACCGAGCACAGTGCCCTTTGAAATATTGGAGGAGGCACAAGAAGCTGTACAGTGAATGGAGAGCACATCAGTCCCAGTCCCACAATGTGCCTACAGTGTAACGTCTCCACCGATGTCAAATATTATTAGTAATCATTTATATAGTGCTGAAATATCTTAATTCCTTTCACATGGGCGCATACATTGTATCTTAGCAGGGGATCTCCACTGGATCATTTACAATCATTCCATTTTTTCCTCCATCTTATGATAGAAGAAAGAACTAATCCATGTGGACAGCATGCATCTGCCTATTTCCACCCAAATTTGGTCAGGTCTTCAAAAGCCTGGCCAAAAATGTATTCATAGGGATACATTGCAGTCTGTTTTTGATCCGTTTGATCAAGTGTCAAAAACATACTGGCGGAACACCCATGTGAAAGGGGCCTTTTTGTAACCTTTTATTTCAGGGGACTCCAAACTGTGGCCTGTGGGATGGATGTGGCTCTTTGCTTGCCTTTATCTTGCCCTTGGGGCACTATTATTCCCACGGATGAGGCACTATTCCACCCACTGCCACCAGAGATGGGGAAAGGAGTCTCCTAATGATACCAGTGATGTCATTTTTTTTTTTACTCCTTACCACCAAACCCATAGCATTGTTTATTCCAACCAATACTAGAGCATTTTCTACTGCCACTGTCCACAGTCCAGCCCTCGGAAAGTTTGAAGGGCAGTAAACTGGCCCTTTGCTTTGAAAGTTTGGAGATCCCTGATTTATTTACACTGTGTCATCTGCACAGTGGTGCCTACTTAGCTCTGCATAGTAACTCTTCAGATATATTTATGCCACTCGAATGCCAGTAACTTCAACGAAAAAAGGCAATCAAGCAAGAAATAGTGAAGGCAATTCATGTGTCAGCGATGAGATAGCGTGGAGAAACATTTTTTAGATGTTTTCTGTGCTGTTGAGAAAGTTTCACTTTGAAAATATCTAGGAAGCTGCATTTTAGGTACATTATAAAGCCAAAAGTGTGTGGGCACCGGAACAAGGACACCTACACTATATGGCCAAAAGTTAGAGGAAACTTCACCATCACAGCTGTATTACCTTGATGGACATCCTGTTCTTAAACTATGGGTTTTATTATCACCCCCATGCAGCTATACCAGCCTCCACTCTTCTCTGAGGGTTTTCCACAAGTTTTTTTGAGTGTGTCTGTGGAAATTTGGCCTAAAAAAACATTTCCCAAATCAGGTAATGATGTTGGATCAGAAGATCTGGATCACAATTGAATTCCAGTTCATTCCAAAGGTGGTCATCAAGGTTGAGGTCAAGGCTCTGTGCAGAAGACTGCATGGCCATGTGCAGGACACTATACAGTAATGGATACAGCTGAGAAAACTGAACTGAAATGACTGAAGTCATTTTGAGGGATCTCCACATACTTTTATCAATTTGGTGTACGCAGGTTACATTATAAATAAGTGGGAGGCTCTAAGGGGGATAATGCAAAAAAATATATACTGTATATATTTACTTTATTAATCAATGCAATGATAGCTCAAAAAAAAGTGCATTTTTTCCATATTGAAGTTTTTATTGGAATCCAAAGGGTGGTCACATTTTAGAAAAGCAGCATATACAAATATGTGTATGGGTATGCATTTGCTGCTAAATGTCAGCAGGCTTACATTTTTGGCCCATAATGTTAACAGCAAATTAGGACAGGATTTTCTTCGAAAAAATAAATAGAACTATAAGGAACCATAAATTAAATATGTGCTAATTTTAAAGGCCACAAGTACGAGATGTGACAATTTAATTCCCGGAATGTCTGTGGTGTAGCACTATGGTGGTGAGTCACAAAGCCTTTCACTCTTGAGCATGTTCTGACATGTTCTAACTTGCACTCGCCTGTGTTGACTCGGTCTTTGTGGAGTAGTAGAAGAAATTACACATTTTTGCGTTGCACTGTTAGAAAATGAGTGACAGGAATCTGGAGCAATGGATGAACATCAACTTTTGCATGAAAATTGGCATGGTTGTGAATGAAACTTTGGCTCTGTTACAATAGGCTTTTGATGAACATTCCATAAAGAAATTGAGTGTTTTTGAACAGCATAGGTGGTTTAAGGAGGCCGGAAAAATATCCACAATGACGCAAGAAATGGCCAGCCAAAAGCGCAAAGAATGGATGCAAATGTGGAGAGAGTGCAAACCCTCCTACGCTCAGATTGTAGATTGAGTGTTCGAATGATGGCCAAAGAATTAAACATAAACAGGGAAACAGTGCACTAGCTTCTAATAAAGGATTTGGGAATGAGAAAGGTTTCCGCAAAGATGGTATCTCCAATCTTGACAAAAGATCAGAAAGAATGCCGTCATCAAATTTCACCCGATCTTTTCAAGAAAGCAGAGGTGTTTTTTTTTTTTTACAGTTCATTCGGAGATTTAAATTGTCATATCTTGGAGATCTTACTTTTATTGTATTGCAGGTCAGTGGCTACACCTGAACCTTGTAGCTCTACTAAAACTTGTATCTATCAGCCCCATATTGGCACTGTATCCACTGTAGCATTTGCATTTTGCAGAGCACAGTAGGGACTGGCCAGAGAGGGATTGCTTTGATGCAGCTGGCCAGATTAAACATGTATTGCAACGTATGTGAACAAAAAATTCCTATTTTTTTTATTGCAAAGTTTGCTACAAAGGGTGCACTAGAGTGTGCAAAAGGTTCACCTAATATTTTATAGGCCTAACCCCATTCAAATCTGGCTCAAAATGTATGCTTGCTAAAAACACACTATAGTTACTTTAGGCCCCATTTAAATCACGCGTAATTTAGCAGTTCACTTACATGAAAAGATGCGTTTTTGTTTCTCTTCTTGCAGATCGCAGATGGGGTAACAATAATTCTTAGTGGCACCCAAACACATACACAATGCAGCACACCACAATGCATGGTAACATATTGCCACGTGTTGTGGAGCGCTGTGTTTTAACCACTTGCCTACCGCCCCATAGCAGATGTACTGCTACAGGGCATCTGCACTGTGCAAAATCACGTAAATATATGTGATTTTGCATTACTGGGTAGAGGGCGCACACACACTGCTATTGGCTCCTTAGGATGTCAATCACTGGGTCCCAGTCGGAGATTCCCGGGCTGGGACTCGGTGATCATCGGTGAAGCTGAGAGGGGAGAGATCTGTGTATAACCAACACAGATCTCTATACTGTCAGCATGGATGTGCTGCTTTCTATCTCTCTGCACAGCAGAGAGATAGAAAGCAGCAGGTCTGCTTGGTAAAACAGCACACAGTACACAGTCTAATCACTCCCTAACACACAGTGAACCCTTTGATTGGCCCAGATGTTAACCCCTTCCTGCCCAGTGTCATTAGTACAGTGTGAGTGGTTTTTATTAGCACTGATCACTGTATTGGTGCCATTGGAGATGTCAGTGGCAGTTAGTCAGTTACCACCCAGTGTCATAATGCCCGCCGCAGTCCCGCTATAAGTCGCTGATCGCCATCATTACTAGTATAAAAAAAAAAAATTCCAGTATATATACACCATTTGTAGACACTATAACTTTCACGTAAACCAATTAATATACACTTCTTTGGATTATTTTTTAGCAAAGACATATAGCAGAATACATTTTGACCAAAATGTATGAAGACTTTTTTTTTTAATGAAATAAATTAAATAATACTTGTGAATCACAATGTTCTGATGAAGCCACGTGACCTGTGGCGTAACGCATAGGGGAGGGGCTACGACGTCACTCTGCACCCGTGGACAGCGAGTATACACTGTGTGCGGCGTACACAGCTAAAGATTGGTTTTATATTTTATGAGATGTGAGTGCAATATTTGTATAAATACTGTATAATAATAATATTTGGGCACATAATAAAAATCTAGTTTTAAAGGATAAGGCACTATGTCCCTATTTCTTTCCTATAATATGTTACTGAGGAACATCTAAGGAGGAGACAAACAGCAGCAGAAGGAGTGAGAGATCCGTGCAGGGATATTGGCATATAAGGAGAGGAGCATTGGGAAGCATTTAAGGGATATCCACCATCCATTATATGGCACGTTCCTAACCCCAGAAACCACTAAACAGCTCATCCACTCCCTCATCATATCACGACTCGATTACTGCAACTCCCACCTCACTGGCCTGCCTCGCCGCTGGCTATCCCCGCTTCAGTCGATCCCGAATACGGCGGCCAGACTCATTCACCTTTCCAACCGCTCCGTTTACACCACCCCCCTCTGCCAATCCCTCCACTGGTTTCCGATTGCACAACGGATCAAATTCAAAATCCTAACACTGACGTACAAAGCCGTCCACCATACTGCCCCGAACTACATCACTGACCTAATATCCAAGTACCGCCCAACACGCACACTCCGCTCCTCACAAGACCTCCTACTCTCTAGTTCCCTGGTCTCTTCCTCCCATGCCCGCCTCCAGGACTTCTCCAGGGTGTCACCCATCCTCTGGAACTCCCTGCCCCAACCCATCAGATTATCACCTATGCTCCTCTCCTTTAGGCACACCCTGAAAACCCACCTCTTCAGGGAAGCCTACCCCACCCCCTGCTAACTTGCCGACCTCCTCCACTCTTCCTACCACTCCATCCCCCACAGCTATCTCCTCCTGTGCCACCATCCCCTCCCTCTTAGATTGTAAGCTCGAAAGACCAGGGCCCTCGAACCCCTCATGTTTTGGATTGTATTGTATTGTTATTGTTCTGTCCCCCATTGTAATGTACAGCGCTGAGCGAACTATTGGCGCTTTATAAATACTGTATAATAATAATATGGTGCAACAGATTACACGGAGTTCCATTTGTGAACTAAAAGCGGAATAAGCCTATATATTTGGCTTAAAAGGAGGTGAGGGCATAGCCTAATCACAGTAAGGAGCCACTGGAAGTCACAAATATCGTTTTGGATCACTTTATTGTCATATTGGGATTATCACCATTTCTTCATCACCAGAGACTTTTTTTGTTTAATAATTCACTTTATATTTATTTTTGGATCACAAAAAGTTTTTTTTGGGGATTGTCACCATAGACTTTATATAGTTTTTATTAATTTGGTTTTGAGCAATATATTCAGGCGGCACATATTGTTTTTTCACATTTATTATGTTTTAATTGGCAGTATGTATAATAGAGTATACCTTGTTACACATTATTAATATTAATTAGGAGTGCAACATTTATTTTATTTTTTTGACTTTTTTTTTTTTTTCATTTTTTTATTGGATAGGTTTTATAGCAAAAAATCAAAAATAATTTTTTTTTTCAAAATTGTGAGACTTTTCTGTTTACAGTGCAAAAAAAAAAAAAACGCAGAGGAGATCAGATACCACCGAAAGTAAGCTCTATTTGAGGGGGAAAAAAACCCACAAATTTCTTTTATGTACAGCGTTGCATGGCCACGCAATTGTCAGGTAAAGTAATGCAGCGCTGTATCACAAAAAATGGCCTGGTCAGGAAGGGGGGAGGGCAAGTGGTTAAAAAGAAAGGTATATGCACTTCTTTGGTACAATTTCTGTGCATTGGACAGTCCAAACGGTAACACGTGTAATAGCAAGCATCAATGCATGTGAAATGTTACTGTCAGGAATGGACTTGCCAGTGGTGGTGGGACTCACCTGCCTTGTGGGCTGCAGTACCATGGCTGGCCAGCGGGTGCTCTCAGCAACCAGAGGCTCACTCCTGCAATGAGCCATCACCTGAAGCTGATTACAACAGGTGTATTTAAGGAATGGCCAGGCCTGTGATCAGGGCCTTGGTGTATGTTTCCCATGGGACCCTGTACCTGCATCCTGTCTGCTTTCTGCCTGATCCAGATTCTGCTTCGATCCCTGACTCTGCATGAACTCCGCCTGTCCTGACCTCGGCTATTCCTGACTATTCTTCCGCCTGCTCCTTGTGCCCTGCCTGCCCGTTTGCTACCGACCCGGCCTGCCCGACTACGCTTAGTATTGTTTCTATTGTTATCTGCTGGAGGTTTGGGTTGGTTTGTTTGCACTGTGTTGTTGTTTAGTCTTGCACTGCGTCTATGTTTTGTTTAGTCTTAATAAATTGTCTTATTCACACTATACCTGAAGTCTGCGTTTCTCTGTGTCAGTCCACACATTTCTGGTCATACCCGGATCCCTAACAGTTACATTGCAAAGATGTGAATCAAGCCTTAAAACTGAACTCCAGGCACATGTAAAAGACGCAAAGTAACCCAACTCAGTATTCACAAATACATTTTTTTAATCCAGGCAGTGTAAATTTCTGTGTAAGCACAATAAGCTGATCAGCTGCACTGCAGTTCTCATACGCTAACAACGTGCTGATTGGAGCAGACAGCAGAGTGACAGATCAGCTCATAAGTCTTCTGCTTCTCTGTTCCCTGTCCAGTCACAGGCTTGGGGAGAGACAAGACCCGTTATTTAAGTGTTATTTAACTGCAGCAGAGAAAAATCAGGCCTGTGCCGTGTGGCAGAGCTGTGCAAATCTCAGAACTGGATGGCAGCTACCATATTTTCAGCATTTTACCTGCTTGCTTTGAGATCAGCTTTAACAGTGGGGTAAAAGAAACATTTTTATAAAACTACCATTAATACCTTACAACCATACACATTAATAACCATTAAACGTAGTCAACCGCCAACAGCCCACTGAGTCATAAAATAATGCTTGTATTGTTCCTCTATCCTTATCTGTTGATCAGAATAAAAATGTGTACAGTAGAAAATCTTTTTGTAGCTTGATTAGATTCAAATGGCTTAGTGAAAGATAGTCATTAATACTTGGATGGAATTTTATTAGTTATGGCAGCTGCTACAATGCACCTACTTTGTGTCTTGCAGTCATGCTTCATTTGGTAATTTCTTGTAATTAGTAAGATTAAAATGCTTTCTGCTGTCACAAAGGTCGATTTTCTCAGCAAAGAAAAAAAAAAGAGTAACAGGAAAGTGGATGAATGTCCCTTCTATTAAAAAGGGAACATTGCTTTCTATCCCCTTATTAATAAACACACAGATCTGCAATGCTGTACCAAAAATACCCATGAAAAAGGCATTGATTGGGTTATTTTGTCTATTATCACCTGCCAATTACCCCAGAAATTCTCCAATCTTAAAGCTTGACATCTGTTAATCCAATCTCCTGAAAGCAAACATTCTCCTTGATAGAGTTAAAGCCAAACGTTTCTATTAGTTTAGAAATGAATAGTGAAGTGTTTTCTCATAATTCCTGTCCCAGTGACAACAATGTCGCCAGGAGAAGAAGTTCTGGCTGAAGATATACTTTAACTGTTCTCACCCATCAATACTTTTCCCAGAAATTGATGTTTAAAGTCTATCAGTAGCAAGCAATGTTTTTTTGTTACACCAGATTCCTTGGTTTAGTTGAACCCCTAGTCTACGAGCTGCCCTTCCTTCTGCACTACTGTCTACATAGATGGATGGACCGTCTGTACTGAGTGAGACCAGACCCTCAACTTTCTTCAACACTACTGTCTGCATTGAGGGGAGCAGGGCCTCTACCAAGTAAGTTCAGTATAGGTCCAAGCCCTCATCTTCCTTCAACACTTCTTTCTGCATAGAGAGGAGGAGGGTTTCTACTAAGTGAGTTCAGTATAGGCCCAAGCCCTCATCTTCCTTCAACACTTCTTTCTGCATAGAGAGGAGGAGGGTTTCTACTAAGTAAGTTCAGTATAGGCCCAAGCCCTCGTCTTCCTTCAACACTTCTTTCTGCATAGAGAGGAGGAGGGTTTCTACTAAGTGAGTTCAGTATAGGCCCAAGCCCTCATCTTCCTTCAACACTTCTTTCTGCATAGAGAGGAGGAGGGTTTCTACTAAGTGAGTTCAGTATAGGCCCAAGCCCTCATCTTCCTTCAACACTTCTTTCTGCATAGAGAGGAGGAGGGTTTCTACTAAGTAAGTTCAGTATAGGCCCAGGCCCTCATCTTCCTCCAATAGTACAGTGTGCATAGAGGGGAGATGGATCTCTAGTGGGTGAGCCCAGTCCCTCATTTTTCTACAACACTACTGTCTGCATAGAGGAGAGAAAGGCCTCTGCTGAGTCAGTCCAGTCCATAATTTTTCTTCTGCACTACATTCTTCATAGAGGGGAGAAAGGTCTCTACTGAATCAGCCCAGTAAGGGTCCAGACCCTCATCTTCTTTCAACACTGCTATATGCATAGAGGGGAGAAGGGCCTCTACTGAGTCAGCCATGTTCCTCATTTTTATTCAGCAATATGGTCTTTGTAGAATTCAGCCCAGTCTCTCATATGCCTTCTACACTACTGTCCACATAAATTGGTGGGGGGTCTCTACTGAGTCAGCCAGTATAGGCCCAGGTCCTCCTCTACCTCACTGTCTTCATATAGAGAAGGGTCTTCACTGAACCATACCAGTTTAGACCTTGGCCTCTCTTCTTCCTTCTGTACTGCTGCCTGCATGTAAAGAGAAGGGTGTCCACTGAATAAGCGCAGTATAGGCCCAGGTCCTTCTCTTCCTTGCACACTAATATCTTCAAAGAGGGGAAAAGGGTATCTACTGAATCAGCCCAGTCTCTCATATGCCTTCAATACTACTGTCTGCATAAATTGTTGGAGGTCTCTATTGAGTCAGCCCAGTATAGGCCCAGGCTCTCCTCTTTCTTCCACATTACTGTCTTCATATAGGGCAGAAGGGTCCCTACTGAACCAGTTCAGTATAGGCCCAGGTCCTTCTCTTCCTTTTACACTACTGTCTTCACAGAGGGGAGAGGGGTCACTACTGAATCAGCCCAATATGGGCCAAGACGCTCTCCTTCCTTCCACACTGCTGTCTGCATAGTGGAGACAAGGCTCATTACTAAATCAGCCCAGTATAAGCTCAAGCCCTCTTTCACACAACTGTCTACATAGAGGGCAAAAAGGGTCTTTACTGAAGTAGCCCATTACGGACCCAGACCTTCGTCTTTCTTACATACTACTCTCTGCATAGAGGAGAAAAAAAGTATCTACTGAATCAGCCCAGTACAGGCACAGACCTTCATATTCCTTCCACATCACGGTTTACAAGTAGGGAAGAAGGATCTGTACTGAACCAACCCAGAACAGACCCAGATCCTCACCTTCCTTTTATGCTCTACCATCTACATAAACAGGGGAAGACGGTAGAGGGTCAAGCGAACATGTCAGAGGTGATGACAGACCGATGACGCAGGTCACAGCTAATGAGTCGCTGGAGGGGGGGTGCTTTGGCAGGTAGGTATATTCTAATGTGCACATATGCTGTCCATATTTGCACATTATAGCCAAACCCCTGAACACCACCAGTGGAGTTTAGTTCTACTTTAAGTTAGGTTACCCTAATAGATGCAAACAGCCCTTAGTGAAATTTTTCAAATGTTTCTTTTTTTTCCGTTGCATACGAACTGACAAGCCACAGTATCAGCAACTCAATGTCTAATGAAACAGCATGGCTTTTATGGTCCATTACAGAAACATAAAATGAACCAACTGATCCTTTGTGAAATCAATGTCAAAATAATCATAAACTAACATAAAATTATGATTCTTAATTTAAATTTGCTGTAGATTGTGATACTGTTTTATTAGACTTACACGCATGACCAGAGTGTTCACAAGTCACATATAATCCCAGAGACATATTGCTTTCAGCCGATGAACATTTTTATTGGGCTCTACAGGAATGATTAACCGCTTTGGCTGTACATTGGTGCTTAAGATCATATAGGCTCAGATATCACACTTCAACAACAAGTGACCTGCGGGGCCTTGATGGCCTCGTATATATAACCTCAGCGCAGAATTTACACTGCAATCTCCAAAGCATTGACTTATAACAGTAATAAATTGCCATATTGATTGCTCGCTGCATTCACGTTATTTTGTTCTCCTGATCACAGAAGGTTACAGTATAGACCTTTTTAAAGAAGCAATAATCCATTTATTCAGTTCCTTGTTAACAGGTTTTTCAAAGGAAGCCTTTCGAGTTCAGGGTTGATAAATGAGAACAACAAACGAGCGAAGGACGTTTACTCAACATACACTATTCAAATACAAGATATTAACAATATAAATAGGTAAATAGACAAGGTGAAGATTCACAATGCAGTTTATGTAGCTGCATACACAGGATGAGTGCTTTGTAGGATACATAAACTATGGCTTCCTTCACCACAATGCATCTGTGGGCTTGATTCTCATACAATGTTTATGCTGGGAAAAAGTATAAACAACAAGCAATACGGTTCATGTATACATAAAATAGAATTTCTCAATTCTGCGCTATTTAACTCTATCGGTGCTACACTGTTATTTTTTTTTTCCTATGGTACAAAGGATGTTTTTCTGAGCTGTAACAGAGTATTGGACCATGTTAGCCATCGATTAACGCAGAAGGTTGGAGTTTATTTGATACCCTTTATTGTCTAAGAGTAAAGCCACACTAGCAGTTTCACCCGTGTCTATGCATGGTTCACCCCCTTGGCTAGGCTCGTTTGTGTAGTAAGAGTGCACTGAACTGTGCCTGGGAGCAGTAAAGCATACTATGCCCAGGACCACTTGGAAGAAGTGTTCCCAGGCATGGTTCACCTGTGTTTGCTTCATTGTGAGTACAAACTGTGCCTGATCACATAATTTTCCATAGATGACTGAGCACAGAAGCAGAGGTGATGATGTACGTGTGTCTGGAAACCCAATGTGAGGAAGTGTGGGGGAGCAATCAAACTCAGACATGGTTCAGTTCAACTGTGGACCTTCATCCTGGTCAATGGCTGTCAGTAATTTTCCTAACCCCCACCCATGACCCAATCAAATATTTGAATATATTTACTATTATTATAAATAAAATATCCTATTTGCAGGACACGGCCTAGTAAAAATTGATGCTTTACTCCCTGCCCCAACCCTCCTGGGATACTCATGTTATGCATCCCAGGTGGCTTCAGGGTGATCTCCATAACATTGTACCAGGCAATCTCCCCCCTACTGCACATGAACTGTGGCATCAGGGAGCAAGCTCCTAGAACCAGACTCCCTGATGACATAAGAAGAGAAGATTACAGCATGGGGACCCAGCGAGCAGCAACAGAGTGGAGTATTAAACCAGACAATGCTGGATTTGCTGGGTGTGTCAGTATGTTTTTGTGGACAACCCAACAGACAAGGTAGGAGCGGAAACGAAAGATAACATGTTCCAGGGAATACAAGGTAGAGGAAGGATTCCAAAGATCCCTTTGTCAGTCTGACAGCATACTGATATATATATACGGGTGGCATTCAAGTCAAATCAGGACTTTTATTTTCACAGGTATAAAAAGGGCGTGGCAGTACTACATGCGGTAGTAAGTGGCAAATTTGTCCTATGACTGATAGACGGCACACATATCACGGGCCAGTCCAAACACTGGTAATCAAGATGGCAGGCAAGAGTGTTAGTGCATGCATGGAACAGCGTGTGATGATAAAGTTTCTTGTGAACAAATGGAGTAAAACCCACCGATATCTACAGAAGAGTGATGAGATGCTCAGTTGCAGTAAGAAGTTTGAATGGTATAAACATTTCAAAGCTGGCTATGTGTCCGTCAATGACAATCCCTGCCGTGGTGGTTCCAAGTCCACAACAGTCATTCCTATGAACATTCAGCGCGTGGGACACCTGATCCTGGATAATCGACACATAGCCTGTTGTGACAAGTCTTTCTGTGGGAACGGTGAACACAATCATTCACGAATGTCCTAGGATGGTTCAGGCATACTAACAAATCTTTCAATGCCGAAGCTTTCCAGGCATTAGTTAAACGCTGGGGTAAGCATATACAGTAAATGTAGCAGGGGAGTATGTTGAAAAATAAATGCAGTTTCCACTCCTTGAAATTTGTTCTTTTATTATATGAACTCTAAAGTCCCGGTTTGACTTGAATGCCCCTTGTATCTTATTTGTAGGACAGGGCCTAGGTAAAAATGAGGCTTCACTCCGTGCCCCAAACCTCCTCATGTTATGCATGCGGGTGGCTTCAGGGTGATCTCTGTAACACTGCACATTGTACCAGGCAATCTCCACCATACTTTACATGCACTGTGGCATCGGAGGGCAAGCTGCAAGAACCAGGCTCCCAAAGAAGAGACGATGACAGCATGGGGACCCAGTGTGCAGCAACAGAGTGGCGGATTACACCAGACAATACTGGATTTACTGAGTGTGTCAATAAGTTTTTTGAGGACAACCCAACTGACAAGGTAAGAGCACATACATAAAGCCTAACAAAGCCTGACATTTTCTTTTTAGTTTCCCCTCTTACCTTGTCGGTTGGGTTGTCCTCAAAAAACATATTGATGAACCCAGCAAATACAGCATTGTCTGGTGTAATCTGCCACTCTGTCGCTGTATGTTGGGTCCCATGCCAATACGGGGAACTCTTAAACTCTAAACTTTGTGAGCTATAATAAAAGATGACTATGACAGTCATAGTACGATCAATAGTATTATGTTTGAAACAATAGTGATAGAAGTATGATAATGGCCAATCTTTGGAACTGAACTTTCACCATTAAAAAAAAAAATTTTCCTCTGACATGTCAGGGTTCCTACAGTTCTCAGTTACAAAAGATAAGAACTGTTGCAGTGGAACTACAATTTGGAAAATTTGAAACATGGACTATTTTATACAAAGTATATGTATTTCCAATAAACCAGCAAACACAAATGCTCCTGCGCTTGGGGATGGACTTGATGCAGGCTACAACCACATCAAGAATGTCCTGGAACATGCACACCTTGCTGCCCTCAACAGACCGGGGGAATCCAAATATAATGAGGAAAGAACAAAGGGAGGGCGCACAGGCCTAGTGCATTACCATAAAAAATGTTTAATAAGAAATAAAATAGGTGTTGTACTCTGTTGTATGCGTTTCCAGGACTTGCCTCTTCCTCTTCCTTAGAGCAAGTCCTCGAAATGCGTCAGCCTATTGGATGTCTACATTCCCCATTACGGACTGTTACTCAGCGCGGTGTTGACCCAGCTGTTCTTTTATGATGTGCCTTGACTTTATTGTTGTTTGTGAGTACAACACCTATTTTATTTCTTATTAAACATTTTTTATGGTAATGCACTAGGCCTGTGCGCCCTCTCTATGTATTTCCAATACCTCCAATACCTCCAATCTCAGATAAACCAAAGTACTCATGCATACGGCTGATTAGGGCACACACTGCTCAGACCAGTGTATTTTCTGTTGTGGACATGAAGTGTATACAAATCAATGACAGGCTAACACTCTCCACAGCTGTTCAGATACATTCACACAAGGAGTGATTACCTATGGTGAAAGAAAGATGTACGCCCCTAAATGCAGACTGTTCCTGTCCAGGGGCGCACATCCATCCCTAACCACAAGTAATTTCTCCATGTGTGAATACATGCGTACAACCATGGACAGTGTCAGCCTGTCATTGATTTGTACAGGTTTTCTGTCCACGGCTGACAGTAAACACCTGTTCATGACCTTGAGGCGACAACAATCCTTAAAAACTATAATGGTCTCGTCTCTCATAAACCTTTCTTCCAGCCTGTCAGCATTTCTCTACACTGAGCCACACATGTGCAGCTCAAAGTACATTTACGACATTGCCCTGTGCTGTTACAATGTGACTCCCGTGCGCATGCGCTGAAGGGAGCCTGGCCTAACAAGCACCCGAAGGGTCAGAACCTGAAAGGAAGCCCAGGAAAAGATGGCAGCACCCATGATGAACAGGAGCACGGACAACATGGTGAAGGCCATGCATGCTCACGATTCTGTGGCGAAACAAAGTAGCTACTATGAGTATGTGTGGCCAATCAAGAGGCTGATGACTCCAACATCCCCCCATAGGCTTCTGCTGCTGTCAGTCAAACTTATGTGAGGAGGGGGTGGGGCTTACAAGCACTGTGTGTGCCTATTGACGCACACAGTCCTTATCGGTAGGGCGCCCACACAGGTGCCTTCTTGACATGGGGCTGGCTGAGGGAGCAAAGGAGCTAAGGGACAATGCAATATTAATGCATAGGGAAGATAAATATAACCTCTTTTTATTTATTTATTACAGGTACTTATATATATAGTTACATATATAGTTACATAGTTAGTCTGGTTAAAAAAAGACAAAAGTCCATCCAGTTCAACCATTAAAAAAAAAAGTTATAATCCCATACCGACAGTTGATCCAGACGAAGGCAAAAAACAGCAAAGCATGATCCAATTTGCTCCTGCAGGGAAAACAATTCCTTCCTGATCCCCCCCCCCCCGAGAGGCAATTGAATTTGCACAGCACTTTACATATATATTGTACATTCACATCAGTCCCTAATCCTCAAGGGGTGTACAATCTAAGGTCCCTAACTCACATTCATACATACACATACTAGGGACAATTTAGACAGCAGCCAATTCACCTACCAGCATGTCTTTGAAGTGTGGGAGGAAACTGGAGTACCTGGAGGAAATCTACGCAGGCACAGGGTGAACATGCAAACTCCAGGCAGGTGCTGCCATGGTTGGGATTTGAACAAACGACCCTAGTACTGCCAGGCAGAAGTGCTAAGCATTTAGCCATTGTGCTGCCCTCTTTTTCATTTTAGCCCCCAATAAATAACATTGAATATCGCTTTAAAGTGACTTATGCTGTGCATATTTGCACATTATGAAAAAAAGCTCCTGGGGAGTCAAAATGTTTCAATGGTTAATTCAGTCTGGCGCTTTAGTTCTTTAATGTAAATATCAAAAGTAATTTTAATCTGCAGCTTCCATTAAAGTTTTTTTTTCTTTTTAAAGTTTTTTATAGTGTGGAAGGGTTAGAATCCCTATGTAGATTTTATCGCTCTTCTGAGTTTATGCGGGGGACTGTACATGCATTGAGATGGCATGTGGTCTGTCATGCTTTGCATGATGCCTGTATCGTGCACTGGGGTGGCATTCACCATAAATGGCACCGCACATAGAGAAGGTGCGCTACCATGCGTTGTGGCAACACGCATAAACGCAAACATTGCACCAACACACAATTGTAAATGTGCCATCAAGGCAGAAAAGACATTGCGTAGGTGCACAACTAAGCAGAAATAAACAACCTGATATTTACAAACAAGTCTGCACATTTTCCATGTTAAAATAAAATAATAAAAAAAACAAAAAAAAAAACAAAACAAGAAACAGATAGACTCATCAAATCCATGGACATCTTCCAGTTGGTCCGTAAGCTTCACACACCCTCTCAGTCCTGAGCAATTACAGTCTTTTGGCAGCAACAGGCATCTGGCTGGAGATAGAAACATCCTACAAAGACCTCCTTCCCACTGAACGCACAGAGAGGAGGATTATGTATCCACACAATAGAAAATGTTCATTTCGCCTCTCCATGACTAGTGCAGTTTCTGAGCTTTGCATGTGATGCATACGGAGTGAATGTCTACCTTTCGGTTTATGAATGATACATCCCTAAGGCAGCCAGTGCGTTTTCTTGACTGCTTCAGATTCAGACATTAAAAAAAAAAAGACAAAAAAAAAAACAACAAACATGGAGTTGTGTTTCCAGATGATTTTAGGAGGACTCCACCCAAAGCCTAAAGTTCACTTCTGTGTTTCCAATTTGTCTTATGCAGCTGCGGCTTTAACCGTTTTCCAGTTGAGCTTTTTGTTGAAACAGGTGTAAGCTCATCCATGACATGACAAAGCTGGCCAAATTTCTCTCCTGTTATGTGATTGGCTGCCTTAAGTTTCTTTTAGCTGAGATATATTCAAGGATTGGACTCACCAAGTTCAAGGATTGGACTCACCGCTCTCCAAAATGGAAGGGCAGGAATGGGGAAGACACTGGACAGAGCAAGGGTAGCTGTTAGCACACAGAGCAACAGCCTGTTTTAGCAAAACTAAAAGGGGCGAGTTATAAAGTGGTGATTTGTCCTTCCAGTGGCCATACTGCTGGTTTTCAAAGAGAATAAGGCAATGCGCAGATGGGGGAATTCAAGTGACAAAAGAGGAGTAAACCCAGGGGTGTTCCTACTATAAAAAGAGTTGGCTGCATCAGGGGCAGAAATGAGGCTGGAGTGTCCACAAGGGTGGACGAAGCATCAAAACGACCGCTTTGGGCAGCATCCACCCCGATTAAAACAAAAGCAAGAGTACTCCAAAGGACATCTCAGGTTCCACACCACACTCTGCATTTTACATTTTAAATCATCTATTATTTCTTTGTATAAAAATTGTTCAACCAATGTAGAATGGAAAAGTCATCCTATACAATAATGCAACAATAAAGAATAAAGATTATGAGAATCTGTCTCCATCTGCAAGCCAATTCAAATCCTGGAACCTAGGTAGACATACCGTTCCAACATACAAATGAAATAGAGGTTGAAATAAGAGGAGATGACCACCAGTTGTGTCAGTGGGTTAGCCAGATAGCGTATGAAAAGAAAGATAAAAATACAAAAAGGTAAAAAAAAAATAAAGGGTTGTTCCTCCCGGGCCTCAGAAGTCCATCGAAGAATATTACAGCCATGGGTCCAATATTTTACTGAATTTGTTTTAAAGTAGTTTTAAACCTCAGACATGAAATGTGAACACAGAATATCCCTCTATAGTGTGTACTTGCCTCAGTTAAAAGCACAAGTGTCATTTCTGTCTGCTGCTTTGTTCCTCTGCTATCACACATTTTTTCCTGACACCAAAAGAAAAATGGTGTCCGGGAGGTACCTCAAGCAGATTGACAGCCTCAGTTATGTTCTTGTGAGCTGTGTGGAAGGGGGGGTGTCCTTCCCCTCCAATCAGCTCTCAGAACTCTCCTCACTCTGCAGTGTGTAACTTCAGCTTTCTGATCCCTTTTTTCTGAACTTTCAGACAAGCTTATGAATTCAGCACTTTGAATGGATGTAGAGAAGAGAATACTGCAGATAAGCAGGTACAACTTATGTAGGAGGATTTGTTTCATCTGTGTATCACCTGAGGATAGTCCCTTCACTTAGTATATGTAAGGGTTTACAACCACTTTGAGTATTATGTAACGTGCATGGGAAGGTATCATTAAACACATCCAATTTACCTTGCACTTGACAAAATCTATAGGAACTGTAGACTCTTTGCAAATTTTTCTCTATTGCTATTCTAGGGGTTAGCAGTATATACTGTATCTTACAAGTTATTTAATATATTCAGGGAGATATCTCTTCAATTTATAAAACAAGGCAGTTTTGGGTAGTTTTGGTAGGTTAACCTGAGTTTTTGAATTTATCAGGTAATAAATTTCCGATCCCAAATGTTTGGATTTAGGGGCATTGCCCAGTTGGTCGCAACCCCTATGGCACAGTGGTCATACTTCAGTACTTTCACATACTTCATACTTCACACTTACATACTTCAGCAATTTCACACTTTGCACTTTGTAAATAAAAATAAGTATTTGCTGTGGTCTCAGTTCTCTATTATAACTTGGTGTATACATGTGTCGCAAATTCTGCCCTAAGGCTAGGTTCACACTTGTTGCAGGCTGGGAATGCTTGCATAATCACACACGTTCCCAACCCGCAGGCAAAACATGGTCGCACAGGGGTGACAATTCCTTCTCTCTTAAGAATTAAGGACACCATTTTCGGCTGCGCAAAACCGCTTGGTGCCACAGCACTATGTGGTACCATGCAGCCGCATTTTTAAAATAGGGTTGGGGATTTTTCCCCCTTGTTTCCCACAGGTACAGCAGCACATTCAAATAGATTTGTAATATTCTCTTGTAATCTTTTTTTCATTTAACCCTACTTTTTACATGAGGGTTTTGGGGTCTACAACATAAGCGGACCTTGCACTTTGATGAAATGTGTGCTTTAACCTCCCTTGCGGTATAATTATTTCAGATTTTTGGTGGTACCATTATTTTGCATGGAAATATGACGTTTTTTTTATTGTAGGCTGTAATATTTAGGAATAACTCACTGAAATCTGTACGAACAAGAGTCTAGTAAACATCCCGGGTAGGATAAAATTTGAAACACGAAATCATAAATTATAATTTAGTAAATAATCATAAAAAATAATAATATAATAATAATACATTTAATTCAATAATATAATCAAACCAAAAACACCGAAATTTGAAATATAGCGCCAAGTTCGCACATCACTGAGCAAAGTCGCAAAATCGTTTTCAGTGTCTGATGACGAATTTCTCCCACGAATCATTATCACTCAATTCTGCAAGTGGTTCTGATTTACTATAGCTGTTCTCTAGCCGGTCTAAAACCGATTTTGACCTATAGGGACGCTTTTTGGACGCCATGGACTTTTCTAAGTTTCCAGGCAGAAAGAACAGTCAAAATGCAGACAGCGGACAGGACAAAGCACTCAGGACAAAATGTATGTGAAATGGTTTGAAACAGCAATGTTTTACTATGTAAAATTTGTTTTTAAAAAAATGACATTTTTTTTAAATTTCTAAATTTCCCGCCGCCGGCGGTGCCCGTACATCCCGACGTCACAGGGACCGGAACACAGAAGCCGGATGCCAGCATCGGCCCGGAGGAGATGGCCGGGGGCGCTGCAGGGGACACATCGCGGGAGCGAAGGACAAGGTAAGTGCTGGAGGGACTCCCTATGCAGCGTCGCATGGTAAGCCCGAGTGTAGCTCGGGGATACCGCTTTTGGTACAGAAACTTTACCCCGAGCTACACTCGGGAATACCGCCAGGGAGGTTAACAGAGTTCTCCTTCAAAAGACCCTTTTGTTGAGGACAGAAGAGCCCCAGTGTATAGGCGATCCTTTCAAGTTGAAAGCTAACAAGCAGCCCTGTGGAAGAGAAGGAACGTGTTTACAAGAGGGATCCAAGAGACCCCAAGTCAGGAAGCACAACCAGAACCCAACAATCCTAATTTATTTGATTCATTGCTAAAAATTCCATTCCAGAACAGTACGCTGTATTCTGTCCTCAGCAGTCACCTTTTCAAGGTGTTATTTATAATTGTTTTTGTCTTTTAAACTTTGGCAACAAGTCCCCAGATTCATTTTAGAGAGCATGATGAGATATTTTCAGTGCTAAAAGCTGGTGATCATCATAGATCATCTTGAAATCATCTACTGTAACATTCCAGGACTAATAAGCCGGGTAGTCCTTTAAACGCATTAACTAACTAGAAAATCTACAATTTCTGGGGAAATTGTGTGAAGTGTTCTTGCCTCCAACACCAACCAAGTGATTGATGAAATGTAAACAGTGCACATGGCAAGCTTGAAGAAATGCATTTGAACTTTTATTTTGCAGCTCGCACTGTAGCCTTGGTCACTCTGCTTCCTGGTGACTCACCTTCAGTTACTCACTCAGTCAGAGCAAGCTGACAAGCTTTTATAAACAAACTGCTCCAACTTGCTCACTTCACTGGCGGTTGCCATCTTCAAACGGTTGTAGTTTTAAAAGTATAAATCCTACAGCAAAGAGCTTTATATTGTGAGACTCACAAGACCCAGACCTACACGTTGATGTATAGTATGTCTCTGAAGTATTAAAAATGAAGGCACAGTCGCAGTTTAGAAATGACCCTTCAAATTTCAGGTGGCTGCGAGTGAAGTTTCAATGAAAGTCAATGGGCGGCGTGAGTTTCAAACAAAAGGTGATTGTGTGAAAACTATCAGGACTATGGCTTAGCCGTGGACATTTTTAGTGGCATCAGGGATAGCTGAACGTTTTGATATAAGATATGTGTAGGTGGGCTTGAAAATGAGGGAGTGATGGCAGTTTAGAAATCATGTCCTGATTTTTCAGCTCACACTCTAGTTTAGAACATTCCGCCATTCATTCCTATGGGACCAATTTCACCACAAAAACCGCGATATTTCGTGAACCATTCGGCGAAACGTTCCACAAAGTGATAGCACACCAATCGGGAACAATCCGCACGTTTCGGTATACTACTTGTCTATGTAGTGTAAAAACTGTGGGAGGAGTTAGGGCGGTAAATTTGTCTATAATAATAATAAGAATCTATATGTGAGATAACAGTAAGGGGTCTCAAATGCAAAAACACTTAAAAATGAGAGGCCTGGGGAACCACCATCAAGCTCAGCTTCCAAGTGTTTCCGGAATGGGGTTCTAGGCTCAGAGAAGTTTTTATTGCCTGCCTCAGTGTCACTGAACTTCTCCTGTGACATCCTCATATGTCAGTATCATTGAACTTCATTAGATCAGATCCTCTTCATTATATGTCCGTATTGCTGAGCTCCCCAGAGAGATCCTTTTGTTGGTATCACTCCTGTCAGTAATCACTGAACTTCCCTCAGATAGATCCTCGCATCAGTATCAATGAGCTTCCACTCAGAGGAATCTTCACCTCAGTGTCACTGAGTTATCCCCAGAGAGATCCTTCACCTGGTCGCTGAGCTTTCCCAACCTCTCCAACTGCCATGTAACCTCGACTCTTTTTAAACCGCCCAAACTACCAAAATATCAAGCTATGGAGAGTCAAATTTGAATTTAGCATTAAAATCTTTCTTTTGGCTTGTATGTTAACATCCAAATCTTTCTGGCTCTATAAACCATCTAAAAACACAAATAATTCAGATTTGATCAACCCTGAGGTGGCAAAACCCATTTCCCAGAATCCTTTGCAAAGATATGCAAATGAGCAGGTTCAGCCAGTAACATTCAAATCATGCCTCTGCTGCTAACTGTCACCAGTGTGCTTATGAGAGCTCTCAACTGAATTTTCCTGCCATAGCTGGACACAGGAGCAGGACCACGGCAACCGCCTGTAAAATGACAGCTTTCCTAACTACAAAGGTTAGGGGGGGGGGGATTCTGCTTTAACAAAGCCTTCATTTTTCCTTCATGTAATCCTCCCAGCACTTTGTTATGTGGCAATGTAAGTGTCTGCTGTCATCTCAGGAAGTAGCTGGTGCAGCCTCTCCATATATACAAGTATAGAATCGAAATTCAAGAAACCTCCAGGTGGTAATGTTGTGTTATTAACCCCTCGCCTACAGGGCACCTATACCCCCTTCCTGCCTACAGGGCACGTCTACCCCCTTCATGCCTACAGGGCACCTATACCCCCTTCCTGCCTACAGGGCACCTATACCCCCTTCCTGCCTACAGGGCACCTATACCCCCTTCCTGCCTACAGGGCACATCTACCCCCTTCCTGCCTACAGGGCACATCTACCCCCTTCCTGCCTACAGGGCACTTCTACCCCCTTCCTGCCTACAGGGCACTTCTACCCCCTTCCTGCCCAGGACAATTTCCAGCTTTCAGCGCTGTTGCACTTTGAATGACAATTGCGCAGTCATGCAACACTGTACCCATATGAAATTTTTATCATTTTTTTGTGACAAATAGAGCTTTATTTTGGTGGTATTTAATCACCTCTGGGTTTTTTATTTTTTCTTAAACAAACCAAAAACCACTGAAAATTTTGAAAAAAAAATGTTTTTTCTTAGTTTTTGTTATAAAATTTTGTAAATAAGTGATATTTCTCCTTTACTGATGTGCACTAATGAGGCTGCACTGATGTGCACTAATGAGGCTGCACTGATGGACACTGATAGGTGGCACTGATGGGCACTGATGAGGAGGCACTGGTAGGTGGCACTGATGGGCATTGACAGGCATCACTGATGGGTGCTGAAAGGCAGCACTGATAGGCAGCACTAATAGGCGGCACTGACTGGCGCTGTTAGGCGGCACTGACAGGCACTGATAGGCGGCACTGATGCACACTGATAGGCAGCACTGACTGGCACTGATGGGTGACACTGAAAGGCAGCTCAGATGGGCACTGATATGTGGCATTGATGTGCACTGGTAGGCACTGATGTGGCACTGATGAGCACTGGCGGACACTGACAGGTGTCACTGCTGGGGCTACATAGATCATCAGGGCACACTGATCATCAGTGCCCTGATGATCAGTGTACATGTCCCCTCCGTGGAAAGCCGATTTCTGGCTCTCCCCTCAAGCTGTCAGCGTGACAGCTTGAGAGGAGAGAAATGCCGATAACCGGCATTTCCCTGTTTAGTTTACATGTGATCAGCTGTGATTGGACACAGCTGATCACATGATCGAGCCGACATCTTCGGCTCTTTCCGTGATCGGTGATCCGCTGTGTCCGAAGGACACAGTGCACCGCCGATCGCCACGCTGCGCGCTCCCTGAGCCACGCATGCGCAGTGAGAATGGAAGGACGTCATCCCAGAATGAGAGAACCACCTTGCGCCCGTCATATTATTATATGGCGGGCGGGAGGTGGTTAATATGGGTTTGGATTTTTCCAAATTCTAACCGTTATGCTGGTTATTCACAGTTTGAATTTTGGGAAATTCCTGCTTAATGGGTTTAACTTTGGGATAAGCAGACATTTAGATTTACTAAAACTGGAGCACTTACAATCTAGTGCAGCTGTACATGGGAGCCAATCAGCTTCTAACTTCAGCTTGTTCAGTTAAGCTTTGACAATAAGGCTCCATGTACACGGGGAATTTGGAAAACACTTCTGAACGATGGAAACTGACTGCTAGAAAACGTAGGTTAAAAAACGTCTGTTAGCTGCATTTGCATACCGCGTTTATGTGCGTTTGCATTTAGAAGCGTTTTTTTAAGATAACTTCAGGAGACCTTCCAAAATGCCCAGAATGCACTGAAAAATAGTAAAAAATTAACTATTTCAGACATTTTAGGAGAAATAGAGAGAGCAGAAGCAGAGAGTGTAGTATGTGTTGAGATGACCTGTCTTTTCTGGTTGTCTTCACTATGGATCCCATCATGAACATAATGCGGCACGTTCTACCATTTTTTTCCTTCACAAATACCTGGAACTGACTGCGCTGGTGTACCGAGTCCATTTGAATACATGGAAAACACTTTGCATGCATTTCTGATGATGAAAAAAGGCTCTGGGCAGCATCTGGTCATGGAACAGTTAAAAAAACGCTTCTAAACGCAAACGTGGTTAAATGCGTTTACATACGTTTACAAGCATTTGAAATGCTGATAAAATCTACTCCTGAACACAAGTTTGGTGCATTAAAAACAACAGCTGTAAACTCAACTGCCTGTAAACAACATAGTGTACATGGACACATAGGAAACATTAGGGAGAGTTCAGGGGCTGCTGAAAAAAATGCAGAAAAGTTCCTAAACGTGAGTTTATCAGCTGCAGTGTAAATGAACCCTAAAACCTGGAAGCTGATTGGTTACTATGCAGAGCTGCACCAGATTTTGCACTCTCCAGTTTTAGTAAATAGCCCCATTGTCCACAGGAGCCATGCAATTTTTATTTGAATCTTGGTGTGCAAAGGCATTTGGTGCACTCAAAGTAGATTTACATCTTGTATGGCTAGGAATATATTTAAATGAGTTTTTGGTACTTGGAGTTCAGATTTAGTCCTCATGCACACGGGATGTTTTTACAGCGGCTGTTTTTGGCATTTGACATTTTTTTCTACAGCCAGTAAACCCCCCAGCATGTTACCCTATGTGTCCATACACACATAGACTGGAATCAACGTTTTGTTTTGGCTGGAAAAAAACCCAGGACTAGTGGGTTTCTAGAGACGATTTTTAGCTGTAAAAATGCTCTAAATGCTGAAAAATGTGACAAAACGCTGTAAAACGCGGTAAACTGCCGCAAACTGGTGTTTTTTGGACTTTTTTGACCAATAAAAAATATTTTTTTAAAAAAAAATGCAAATGTGGCAAAACTCCGCTAAATGCTACTTCAAAAATGCTTAAAAAAGCTGAAAAACACATTTTTAACGTGACTTTACACCGTTAACGTTACCAGCCTTCTGAAAAAGTGTGCATGAGGACTTAAATTTGTATTTACTGGGCAAAATTCTGACAGATGTGGAATGAAGCCACAGAAACCATATTAAATTTGGAGGACAATACTAAACTAGAAAAGCTACAATTTCTGGGGAAATTGTGTGAAGTGTTCTTGCCTCCACCAGTAGTCTACAACTGGAGTGGGCGGAATAACTGGGTGGAGTGGGCGGAGTAACTGTTGTGTGGTTGGAGTGGCTGGAGTAACTGTGAAAAGGTTGGACTGGGCAGAGTAACTTTATGGAGTGGGCAGAGTAACTGTGTGGAGTGTTTGGAGTGAGTAAAGATAGTGAACATTACACTAACCAATTGATCAAATTTAAAAAGTGCACATGGCAAGCCTGATAGAGTGAGAAATGTATTTCAACTTTTATTTTTCAGCTCACACTCTCGCTTTTGTCACTCTGCTGCCTGATCACACACCTGGGTTCCTATGGCAACTCACTCTACAGCAAGGGCAGAGAAGAGCGGTTAAAAACAAACTGCTCCAACTTGCTCACTTCACTGGCGGTTGCCATCTTCAAACGGTTGTAGTTTAAAAAGTATAAATCCTACACTGAAGGATTATATTGTGAGAATCTCAAGACCCAGACCTACATTTTGATGTACAGTATGTCTCTGAATTATTACAAATGAAGGCACAGTCGCAGTTTAGAAATTGCCCTTCAAATTTGAGGTGGCTAGAGTGGAGTTTCAATGAATGTCAATGGGCGGCGTGAGCTGCAAACAAATGGTAATATTGTGAAAACTATCAGGACTATGGCTTAGCCGATTAGTGGCAGCAGGGATAGCTGAACGTTTTGATATAAGATTTGTGTAGGTGGGCTTGAAAATGAGGGAGTGGTGGCAGTTTACAAATCATGTCCTGATTTTTCAGCTCACACTCTAGCTTTTGTCAGCTCACACTCTAGTTTTGAACATTCTGCCATTCATTCCTATGGGAAAAGTTCACCACAAAAATGGCGATATTTTGTGAACCGTTCGGCGAAACGTTCCACAAAGTAACAGCACACCAATCGGGAACAATCCGCACGTTTCGGTATATTACTGTCTATGTAGTGTAAAAACTGTGGGAGGAGTTAGGGTGGTAAATTTGGCTATAATAATAATAAGAATATATATGTGAGACTAGAAAATCTACAATTTCTGGGGAAATTGTGTGAAGTGTTCTTGCCTCCAACACTAACCAAGTGATTGATGAAATGTAAACAGTGCACATGGCAAGCTTGAAAAAATGCATTTGAACTTTTATTTTGCAGCTCACACTGTAGCCTTGGTCAGTCTGCTTCCTGGTGACTCACCTTCAGTTGCTATGGCAACTCACTCAGTCAGAGCAAGCTGAGAGGGGCTTTTATAAACAAACTGCCCCAACTTGCTCACTTCACTGGCAGTTGCCATCTTCAAACGGTTGTAGTTTAAAAAGTATAAATCCTACACTGAAGGATTATATTGTGAGAATCTCAAGACCCAGACCTACATTTTGATGTACAGTATGTCTCTGAATTATTACAAATGAAGGCACAGTCGCAGTTTAGAAATTGCCCTTCAAATTTGAGGTGGCTAGAGTGGAGTTTCAATGAATGTCAATGGGCGGCGTGAGCTGCAAACAAATGGTAATATTGTGAAAACTATCAGGACTATGGCTTAGCCGATTAGTGGCAGCAGGGATAGCTGAACGTTTTGATATAAGATTTGTGTAGGTGGGCTTGAAAATGAGGGAGTGGTGGCAGTTTACAAATCATGTCCTGATTTTTCAGCTCACACTCTAGCTTTTGTCAGCTCACACTCTAGTTTTGAACATTCTGCCATTCATTCCTATGGGAAAAGTTCACCACAAAAATGGCGATATTTTGTGAACCGTTCGGCGAAACGTTCCACAAAGTAACAGCACACCAATCGGGAACAATCCGCACGTTTCGGTATATTACTGTCTATGTAGTGTAAAAACTGTGGGAGGAGTTAGGGTGGTAAATTTGGCTATAATAATAATAAGAATATATATGTGAGACTAGAAAATCTACAATTTCTGGGGAAATTGTGTGAAGTGTTCTTGCCTCCAACACTAACCAAGTGATTGATGAAATGTAAACAGTGCACATGGCAAGCTTGAAAAAATGCATTTGAACTTTTATTTTGCAGCTCACACTGTAGCCTTGGTCAGTCTGCTTCCTGGTGACTCACCTTCAGTTGCTATGGCAACTCACTCAGTCAGAGCAAGCTGAGAGGGGCTTTTATAAACAAACTGCCCCAACTTGCTCACTTCACTGGCAGTTGCCATCTTCAAACGGTTGTAGTTTTAAAAGTATAAATCCTACACTGAAGAGCTTTATATTGTGAGACTCACAAGACTCAGACCTACATTTTGATGTATAGTATGTCTCTGAATTATTAAAAATGAAGGCACAGTCGCAGTTTAAAAATGGCCCTTGAAATTTCAGGTGTCTAGAGTGACGTTTCAATGAAAGTCAATGGGCAGCGTGAGTTGCAAACAAATGGTCATATTGTGAAAACTATCAGGACTATGGCTTAGCAGTGAACTTTTTTAGTGGCAGCAGGGATAGCTGAATGTTTTGATATAAGATATGTGTAGGTGGGCTTGAAAATGACAGAGTGATGGCAGTTTACAAATCATGTCCTGATTTTTCCTTCCACACTCTAGCTTTGTCAGCGCACACTCTAGTTGCTCCATTCATTCCTATGGGACAAATTTCACCACAAAAACGGCGATATTTTGTGAACCATTCGGCGAAACGTTCCACAAAGTAATAGCACACCAATCGGGAACAATCCGCACGTTTCGGTATATTACTCTCTATGTAGTGTAAAAACTGTGGGAGGAGTTAGGGTGGTAATATTGGCCATAATAATAAGAATATATATGTGAGATAACAATAAGTGTTCTTGCAAGAACACTTAATTACTCATTTTGGTAAATACTAGTTTTAAACCAGTATCCGCTTGAACAGCAGAGGGGAAAAATAGACGTTAATAGGTAAATACTGTGCATCTTCAGTACGAACATATTTAGAGTTTTGTTTGTTGGCTTTTTTTTGCAATAAAGTAAATTTTATTGTGGTTTACACATTGTTACATATTTGTTCTTCCAAATTTTTGTATTGTTGTAGATGAGGAGTGTCCAACCCGTGGCCTAAGACAGCTATGAATACAGCCCAACAGAAAATAATAATCTTGCTTAAAATTGTCAATTTTGTTTGGGGGGGAATTTTTGTAAAAATGCATTTACACTTAGCGAACACGTGGTTGAAGAAATACTTGACAGTATCTCTTTAGTGGACTTGTAGAAATGTTTTCTTCCCAAAGAAAAACATCCCATTCTTCACAATCACGCCTTATTCCTGTCATCAGTTTTCAGCAGCATCTATATTTTTAAGAACTATTTTCAAGGATGAAGAGCACGAAGGGTGAAAGGTTGGACACCTCTGTTGTAGACGTAGGGATTAGTAGACTGAACAGGTAGTGTAGCTACTACAAACACTAAGTACAGTACATAGCCAATACTGAAGGTAAACCCTTCCAACTGGGTCACAGACAAAAATGAAAACACATTTTTAGTAGAATGGGAAAAGTCTAGAATGCCTGACAATGTGTTGTATTGCCTTCTATCAGTTCCTACCCCAGAGACAACTGAACCTGTATTATTTTTGTCATGGTATCACGATGACAGGAGGAGAGAGTATGCATTGTAAAAATAGTTAAGGTCTGTTTTGTACACGTTGAGGTTTGTCTTAATGCAAAGGACCTCAACACATTAAAAAATACCCACAAAAATGCAAATAAATGCTTATTTTTAACTAGGATAGAGTAGGAAATAATTAAAATCCCTTAAAAGGGTTTTTTTTTTTCAGTTTGTGTCCCATTGGAGAATTTCCTTCACTGCTTGCTAAAAGATCCAACTGAAGTGGGAGAATATCTCTTCACAATAAGGAACTCCCCTCTTAAGCCTTTTCCATGGGGTGGATTCAGTTTTCATCAGCAGGAGATCTGTCCGCTGATCCTCTCCTGATCGGAGTGGGCAGATGATAGGGCCGTGTCCATTCAGAGCAGACATGGACAAAGCCTACTCTGCTTTATTGGCGGCCGGGAGTAAACAGACTCCTCTGTCTGTTTCCACCCAACTGCCCTCCATTCTTCTAAACTTGGTAAACAAGGGGCCAGTTTCCCTTCAGGCATTAAGAGGGCTGGACTGTGACCAGTGGGAGTAGAAAATGTCCTGGTCTACGTAGGAGTAAACAATGGCACATCTTTAGTGGGAGCAATAATGCCCCATCATTGGTGTCAGTGGAAGGTATGGCGCCCAATTGTTGGTGTTAGTGAAAGGATAAGTGTGCATCATTGGTGTCATTGGGAGAAATAGTACCCCATCGTTGGTGTTGCTGGAAGGAAAAGTGCTCTATCATGGGTGTCAGTGGGAGGAATAGTGCCCCACCATCGATGTCAATGGGCAGAATAGAGCCCATGATTGGTAGCAGTGGGAAGAATAGTGTCCCATTGTTGGTGTCATTGGCAGGAATTATGCCCCCATTGTTGGTGTAAGGAGGAGAAACAGCAGCCTTTTGCTTGCCTTTATCTGGCCCCCGGGCCGCAGTTTGGAGATCACAGTTCTAAACGGAAGGGGTTGCCCCCCTTTTGTTTTGTTTTTTTAGCGGACCGCGTCAGACCAGAGATAGGTGGGTCTTTACACCCGCCAGTCCATAAGGGTGAATAGACTGTCTGATCAGGTCTACCTGAAAAACTGATAGGAGAAACCTTTGTGTGAAAAGGGCATTAGACAGCTATCACTGACAATGTCTCCATTGAAAAAACTCATCTCTACTCCTCAGTCAATGACAATTCACAATGTTTGAAAATTTATCCCACTTTTAGTCCCACTGACAAAGGTCATCAGGTCAGACAAAGAGGGTAAATCTCCCCAGTGGGTACAAAGGCAGAAATAAAAACCTGAGATACATCAAACCATACAATACAGACTTCACTCCCCCTGGAACATTGGTGCATCTTCTATTTGGGACCACAGCAAAACTTTTCTATCTGTACTTTCAGTGCTGGCTGTTTCTGCATTTAAAAGTCATTTAAAAAGTAAGTATTAAGTATTTTTTTTAATGTTTTAGATACACTTAAGGGATACATTTTATTGTGATTCAACTAGTTCCTGTGAAAGTTTACGAGGCAGAATTGTCTGCACTACAAGTAGAGAATTCATAGCTCACATGTTGGTTGACCAAACAAAATGGCTTCCTCTCCTTTCTAGGTGACAACCCAGAGCTGACAATCTCCTGGCTTTCTTCTGTCAGCATGAGACATATGCCTTCTGTGTTCTGGATGACATGAGAATTTATAATTGCTTTGCACTCGGTACTCCTTGAACATTTATACTGTGCCAACATGACAAGACAGAGACTGTTAAATTGATAGCCCCCGCACACATTATTTACTTCATACCTATGATATCTTGTCAGGCGAAGGCCGGCCATTTGATCTTGTTTCAAAAGTAGCAAGAGGCAGATGAGTTACATAATTGGGCTTCATAGCTGGATCAGTCAAATAGACAATTTACAATTCCTGTCAACAGCCATTACATATTGTCTGAGGAACATGGCTTTTATTGGAAAAACATCAAAGCGTTTCCAAGATGACACTATTCATGAGAAAACGGACGCCCAGATCACAATGACAACCTCCATCTTGTGTGTTTTCACAAAGTGAAGCGCGTTGGATAACAGACTCTTAAACCAACTCAGCAGTAGAATGAAAGCCCTTGTAATTATTCAGTACAAAACAGTCCCACAATCTAATATTTGTAATAATAGGACAGTCTTGTTCAGAGAAAGGGCTTCAGGTAAGTCAAATACTTCAAGAGACTTTGTCCATTCAGGTCAAAGTGATAGTGTATATGTAATCTAGTCCCACCACCACTATTCCCAGGATCATTTTATACTCACCTCTCCAGTACTCCTGCTCCTTCTTTTGTATTTGCCACTTCATCCCATGGTGCATGACAGCTCGGACATAGCAATGTCACATGAAGGAGGTGATATCAACGCAACAGCACAGGAGCAGCAAGGAAGCACTAGAGAGGTGAGTATAGAATTGTCAGGTAGGGCTTTATACTGGGACTATCACTTCGCCCTGAATGGTCAAGATGACAGTACCTCTTTAAACTTGACGGAAACCTTACATTTATGACATTTAGTTTGCTAAAGAAATGAATATCACAAAAAAATTTTTTTAATGTTTTTTATATTTGCTTTTTCTTAATTTTATTAATCACTTGTTGCACTTTAGTGCTGCTGATCTCCAGCTTCTTTGGAACCACTTCCTGTCTCCACGTTCTTCAACAATATAACCACTTCTTAATGCCAAGTTCTCCAATGATGCAGTCAATTCCTTTCTCTACATGTCCTGTCTTTATGATCTCCTGCAGCCTTTTTGCAGTCACTTCCTGTTTACATGATATCCTTCAGCCGCTTTGCAGCCACTTTGGGTCTACTTGCCCTCCAGCAATGGCTGCATGGCATTTCTCAGGTAGGGTTTCCTGATCAGATCAAAGCAGTGGACCATGCCTGTGTAATGTTGGATAGGCCACATGTAGTCTCCATGGGAAGCCCATGTGATAAGGTGAGAATGGAATACAGGAGCAGGAGTTGTCCCCACTAACAGAAAGTACCTAAACAAGGACCCTAATGGCAGGATCACCAAGTATTTAAAGTTTGTACATACTTTTAACAACCAGCAAAAGAGCTTTAGAGTAGAATACCAGGCTAAACCTAACTAGTCATAAAATGGTTCTTCTCTCCTAACGCCTATGCTATCTAACCAATGTAAGAAAGATAACAATACTTAACTATTTTCAGCCTGCTCTGGTCCGGTCCCATGATCCCCTGTGTCAGCTATCCATGGCTGCATGGAAAAGAGTGCTCAACAACAGCTGGGAACAGTGATGTCACCCATAGGCTCCCATGGCTCATCTGTTTTTGTGAGTCCAAAAATAGGTAGGTAACTACAACTTTCTTACACAGCTTAGTCAGCATAGATGTTAGGAGGTGGAAGGGAGCATTTTAAGGCTAGTTAGGTTAAGCCTGACATTCTACTATAAATCAAGCCATTTAGTGACCTCTGCAGATACATGCACTGTGAACTAATTCATCCTCAAATATCTCTACAAAGAATCTGAAGCTGGGTTTCAGTTGGTTTCTAAGGCTTACATGTGTACATTGAAATTCTACTGCAAAGGAAAAGCACTAGAGCCCATTCACACCACTTGTGGCAAGTTTAGTGCACATCAAGTTGACATGAGCTGCAATTCATTTTTTTTTGTTTACACGTTGCATTGATGTACATTGTTTCTACAGCAGAAGCCTGAAAGCTTTAATTTTTTTCATAAAGTATCTGTATAGGCGGCATATAACACACACTTTTTTTTTTTTTTTAAAGCAACAAACATGTTATCTCTTCCTGCCCTGTGCAATTGCACAAATGGCCCAGAACCTCCTCTTATGGGATCTCCTTCTGGCACTCTCAGCATCTCCTCTTCTCAGTACACCCCCACAGGAGGCTGCTTCCTAAGGCGTGCATCTGTGGGCTCACTCCTGAGAAGGGCTGTGTGCGTCTACTGACACACACAGCGCAGTTCAACCTCGCTCCCTCCTTACAGCATTTGTTTGAAAGCATCAGGAGTCAATGGCTCCCACTATTGTCTATGAGCCTGAGAGAGGGAAGAGGGAGTACCAGCGCTGCTGCAGATAGGCACAGCGCTGGATTGATCCAAGTAAGTATTTGGGGGGGGGGACAACTAGTGGAAGGTTTTTTAACTTAAAGCAGGTAATGCATTAAAAGAGAAGTATGGGTTTAAAATTTTAAAAAAGCCTTATACTCATCTAGGTGGATGCGGCATCAATGTGATGCTGTATCTGTCCCCCGCAAGCTCTGTACAGAGTGATCAAAGACCGCAATCGCTCAGTTCTCCCCTCTGCTCTGAACAGAGAGCCAGTGACTGTCAGTCTCCAGCTCTCTGCTCTGCCCCTACGGCACTCACTGGAGCACTTGGAGGGGATAGGAAGGGCTGGCTCAGGCTCTCGGTGGATTGTTGAGGGGCTGAGCCAGGTGCCAGTCCAGGGTTTTGTGTAGATCCCGACTGTATGGTTTGGATTTGTTCTACAGCCTGGACTGGCTCTGTGACATCAGCCAACAGCAGACTTCAGCCCATTATTGGCTGAAAACAGGTCACGGGAGTGCAGTAAGAACTGCACTCCTGTAATCCATAGAAGTATAGTCAAAATAGGTTTGGCTACACTTTTCCTTTAAGGTAAAAAAAAAAAACCTTTTGGCTTTAGAACCACTTTTTTTGCATGTTGCACCACTTGATACACATGTTGCACTACAGAAAGGCAGCGTGTTCTATTTATACTGGTGTGAACTGGGACCACTGGTATCAAGGCAAATCGTATTGTCCTTGTGCTGGGGCTGAATTGTGCAATGCACTCCAATGCACAACTGAGATTTCAGTGCTTCTGTAGTGATGTTGAGGATTAATTTCTCCACAGCACCTATAGCTACAGAAGTGAATGTTTGTTTGTTTTAAAGTGTTCAGTACAGGTACAATAAAATGCAAGCTGCAGAATTTAAAGAAGTAGAAATGACTTTTGAAATTACACCGGCATGTCAAAGATTATATGATATTTTACTGCTTGCATTTTCATATACTTTAACGGATTATATTCCAGCAGTTAATGTCCACCGCAGTTTACAAGAGCTGGCTGCTATGGGCAATGTGAACACTTTAACTTTATCCAGAGCTCTTTACTATGTCCCAGCTTTCATGGTGTTTGAATTACCATGCTCAGAATATGAAAAGGAGATTGAAGACAGTAATTGCAGGTCTGAGGCGATAACTCTTCCACATTGCACACTCCATAAAGATACCCTGATATATGTCAGTCACTCCCAGTTCTTCCCTTGTAATGAAGGCGCAACAGTGTCAGCTCCTATAATTAACTTCAATATTTAAAATCAACATCAATTTGTAATAAATATGTTAACTGCCAAGGTGATACTCATTTCATTAGTGTGCTAATGTCACTTACCAAGAGACGTGATTGCTAATAATTTGTGACAATGACAATGGGAAGTGAGATCACAATGAGTGTATCCCAGAGCAAGGCAAGGCAGCGGCGAGCTGTGAAAAGCTGTCACTGAAAATATTACATTTATTCCGCACACAGTTACTGTCGACAATCTAATGATCGCTATCTGGGAAGGAGCTGCGTGGGGGAGTTTGGGGAAATCCTCTTATAAAATCTTAAAAGAAAAATGGGTTAAATGGCAACTGGCTCAGAATCAAGCCTAGACTTGACAGTAGAAAAGATTATACATAGACAATGGAGGAGAATGTTGTTTCATTGATTAAAAAGGAACTATAACTGTTTTCCAAAAAATGATGCCCTGGAAGGTTTTTTTTTTATTGCAGAAGAGACACTAGGTCTTGTCTGAAATAAAAAAATAAAGGCTTCTTACCTTTCTGTTCACATTCTTTTTAAAATCCCGGGATGAATAAACTCCCTTGTACATGCACCAGTTACAAGCCCCTGAGCCAGCCAAATAAGATGGCTGAAGATGCCGAACCCAGAAGTCTGGGAGATGACAATACCAGTAAGGGCACTCACGGGTGTCACAACGCTGGAGCAAAGGTAAGTATATTGTAAAACACGTAGTGCAGCGCTAAAAGTATATGAACTAAAAATCCAAATAATATCAAAGGTAAAGTATAAATATAGACACTTGAGGCTGAAAGTGACTGGTGAAACCTTAATAATAAGGACACTTGATATATATATATATATATATATATATATATATATATATATATATATATATATAATGTCCAATCAAAACATGCAATGGAATAAATGTTCAGTGTAGGTACAGGAAGATATGATCAGGATTGGTGACTTTAGTAATCCCAGTGAAGCATATAATTCGGTGACGTGCAGGAAAAATGGTAAAATTGCGCACTCACCAGATGCGCAACTTACATGTAATAACATCATATACACCACAGGTCCCCTCTGTCCTAGAAAGGATGCAGCCTGGAATGGGTAATCTCTTCCTTGGATATGGGCAGTGGGATGTCGCCCCTAGAGGTCCTCTTATTAGGTAGGCTGCGGTGGGGGTCAGCAATGGATCTCTCTCCTCTGCGCCCTGGGATGGTCACCTGGAAACCCTGGAGGATTAAACGCTCGGTACGGAGCAAAAAATGGTGCCCATAGTGTAGTATTTCCAAATTAAGGGTAATTTTATTAAATGAATTAAAAGTATGAACACACATTAAGAATTTATATTTTACCTTTGATATTATTTGGATTTTTAGTTCATATACTTTTAGCGCTGCACTACATGTTTTACAATATTTTAGAAAGTTTTATGGTTTGCTTTTTAGTGCATTAGCTGCTCCATCTTTCAGCGCTCTCTGAATCCCTATTTTTACAAAGGTAAGTATAGTTCCAGTTTAGACGCTTAGTTCACTTTTGGAACTATGTTTCATGTTACAATCATGTTTTTATAATTATTATATATTTATGGATTACTTATATATATGGATTATTATGTATTTAGGGAACGCCAACATTTTGCACAGCGCTTAACAAAATGGAGGGAGACAGAACAGCTACAATGCAATTCAATACAAGTGGAATCAGGGGGGTCCTGCTCATCAAAGCTTATAACCTAAAAGGAGGGTGCAAGTGATACAACAGGTAATAACTGTGGGGAGTGAGCTAAAGAAAAAAATAAAAGTATAGTTTATTAAAGGTGGGATAGGACTCTCTAAAGAGATTAGTTTACAGGGATCGCGTACGAATGGATAGAGTGGGAGATGGTCGGACAGATTGGGGTAAGGAATTCCAGGTATTCTGAGAAGCTTTGGAGAAGTCCTGGAGGCAAGCATGGGAGGACGTGACAAAAGAGTTAGAGAGTAAGAGTCAAAGAAAATGATATGGTTGGTATTTTGAGATGCGGGTAGAGATGTAGCTGGGGAAAGACTTGTGATATACTTTATAGGTTGTTTTTAGAATTTTGAATTTAACCCGTTGGGTTGGTGGAAGCTAATGAAGGGACCAGCATAAAAGGGTACCAGACAATGAACAATTGGTAAGGTAGATGAGTCTGGCAGCAGTATTCATGACAGACTGAAGAGGGGATAGTCTATGTAAAGATAAGCCAACAAGGAAGAAATTAAAGTGTCACTAAACCCATGACCCTGCATTCACTATATCCGGTCTCCCTGGACCCTGCATTCACTATATCTGGTCTCCCTGGACCCTGCATTCACTATATCTGGTCTCCCCGGACCCTGCATTCACTGTGGTCTCCCCGGACCCTGCATTCACTATATCTGGTCTCCTTGGACCCTGCATTCACTATATCTGGTCTCCCCGGACTCTGCATTCACTATATCTGGTCTCCCTGGACCCTGCATTCACTATATCTGGTCTCCCCGGACCCTGCATTCACTATATCTGGTCTCCCCGGACCCTGCATTCACTATATCTGGTCTCCCCGGACCCTGCATTCACTATATCTGGTCTCCCTGGACCCTGCATTCACTATATCTGGTCTCCCCGGACCCTGCATTCACTATATCTGGTCTCCCTGGACCCTGCATTCACTATATCTGGTCTCCCACAGTACACAGAACATGGAAATGCAATTATTTTAGTAAATATAAATGGCTAAATACCTTTTCTCAACAGCAGTTAGAGCAGTCTTGTGACTTCTATCAGTGTTCAACAGAGCATTGGTTAAAGCTAGTAGGAGGAGTTTTCATTCTCTCCTGATTGTCCTTTGAGGTTGCAGGACCCCTGACCCTCTATCTGGACAGTGCTGATTGGCCCTGTGCTGATCACATGCACTCACCCCCCAAAAAACCTCTCTAGCAATACACACCAAACTGGGCATGTGCAGCTTGCCACCAATGCTCTGTTCTATCATATGAATTGGGGACTGTGGAAGAAGGAAAAGGATCAGAGAAGTCAGGATCAATCAGCCTTTTTACACAATGCAGAGGATTAACCCCTTAGGCTCCACAGTGAATATAACAAGCATGCTTCACTGCATATACAGACTGAGTTTACTGTTGTGGGTTTAGTAACACTTTAAGGTGTAACATGAAATACGGTCACATTTCTAAACCCCCCAACATGAAACCTTCATCTTCCCACCCCACTGACCTAAATCACATAGTGCTTCTCTCTGCAGCCTTCTGCCTGTACTTTTTAATTCAGCACAGCTGTGTGTGGCTCTACCCACCCTGCTGCATCATCCATTCACAATACACATGGCAGAGGGACTCATAGATCTCAATGGAGCACATGTGGCGGCACTGCACTTGTAATCCATAGTGTACTTCCTCAAGCCCCATACCTCTATACAGAACTGGACTTAATTTTTTTGAAAGGTAGATAATGCCTATATATATATATATATATATATATATATATATATATATATTCTCTTTTTTAAAAAAAACAACATTCCTGTTTAATCACACATTAAATTACAGAGATGGCAGCACTTATTGACTATCAATAGGAACCTTTTCTATACAAGCTCCCGTACTGACGTTGTGACGCCTGGACCATTTTTGTGCACGTCTTAATGGGCCCAGCAAGAGTGAATGGAAGGCTGCAGGCCCATTCACACACTACTGTGTCATCACTAGCAGCTGCAAACTCCTCTACACTAAGCACAGCTTTCCAATTCAAGCTCATTTTATCCATTGTTCCTCATAATGTCATCAAAAGGGAAGCTGACAAAACCTCTAAAAAAAAATGTTAAATGTTACTTGATGAGATCTAGTCGATATTTACATCTGAAACAACTGACACAGAAAGAGGTGCGGAATGTAACTTAGAGGGTATTGTCATTATTTGTATGCCGCCAATGTTTGGGCAGTGTGCGCTGCGCTGGAAAAGCGCAATTTCATATGAACTCCTTGCTGGGAGAGTCAGACTCATTGCGAAGAGCACCTACCGCTGAATACAGAAAGGGATCAGAAGAGTAATTACAGAAGAGCTAAGAAAACAATTATAGTAGATATACAAGTCTAACTGAAGGACATTTAAATTGCTAAAGCGCTGTATTATAAACAGGCATTTTAAAACAAAATACTTGTTTTCCCTTATTTTGTCATTTTTGATGCAACTTAGTGCTGCTGGTCTCCTGCAGCCCCTTTGCAGTCACCTTCTTTCTACATGTACTCCAGTGCTGACTATATGGCACTTCTCAAAACGGGTTGCCTGAAGGTGACAAAAGTGAAAAAATGCTTGCGTAATGTTACTGGGAAGCCCATGTGACAATGAAGGAGCACAACTGGGAGACAGTGACATCGTGTTCTCAATCTATCACAGGAGTGCCTCAACAAGAACCTTCAGGGAAGGATTTCCAGGTGCTATTTAAAGAGTGACATTTGAATTGACATGTTAAAGCTTATATGAAATTTTAGTGCTTGGGTTTACATATAAGTCGAGATCCCTCAGTGAACCATGAGAGCGTCAGTGAACCACTCAGGAAAAAACAAAACAACGGACCCTCCCATGGGTTTAGGTCATAATGTACTAGTATGCACCACATTCCAGTACATTAAGACAGACTTACCTATACACGGAGCCCTCCAGCACCGTGCTGTTATGGCTCCCCAATGCCTCCATCTTCACCTGGTCTGGTTGTATGAATGGCCAGAGCCGCAATGACATCACTCCTGCGCATGCGCGCATTAGCGCTTAGCTGTGGCATGGAGCTCTGAAGATCTGGCATGCTATGCCATCCCTTCGGAGCGCATGCATCGGTGACGTCACCAGCTGCATGCTGTGTGAATATCTCCTAAAAAGTGCATGTTTAGGGAATATTCGCTGTACCTACAGGTATGCTTTTATTATAGGCTAACCTGTAGGTACAACTTACAAAGAGAACTTTACTTCCACTTTAAGGCTATCCAGCAAGTGACTGTACTGAAAACTAATTATCACTAACAATAAACTCCAAAACCTTCTTTCTCAACCTTTTAACCAGACAGGAACCCCAAAAATAATTTTCAAGTCTCAGCACAACCTTACTAAAACCAGTTTATTGTGAGTCAATGAGAAAAATATCTCCTACATTGGTGGTCAGTAGGAAGAATGTTCCTTACATTGGTGGTCAGTGGGAAGAATGTTCCTTACATTGGTGGTCAGTGGGAAGACTGTTCCTTACATTGGTGGTCAGTGGGAAGACTGTTCCTTACATTGGTGGTCAGTGGGAAGACTGTTCCTTACATTGGTGGTCAGTGGGAAGACTGTTCCTTACATTGGTGGTCAGTGGGAAGACTGGTCCTTGCATTGGTAGTCAGTGGGAAGACTGTTCCTTACATTGGTGGTCAGTGGGAAGACTGGTCCTTGCATTGGTGGTCAGTGGGAAGACTGTTCCTTGCATTGGTGGTCAGTGGGAAGACTGTTCCTTACATTGGTGGTCAGTGGGAAGACTGTTCCTTACATTGGTGGTCAGTGGGAAGACTGTTCCTTACATTGGTGGTCAGTGGGAAGACTGTTCCTTACATTGGTGGTCAGTGGGAAGAATGTTCCTTACATTGGTGGTCAGTGGGAAGAATGTTCCTTACATTGGTGGTTAGTGGGAAGAATGTTCCTTACATTGGTGGTCAGTGGGAACACAGTTCCTTACATTGGTGGTCAGTGGGAAGACTGTTCCTTACATTGGTGATCAGTGGGAAGAATGTTCCTTACATTGGTGGTCAGTGGGAAGAATGTTCCTTACATTGGTGGTCAGTAGGCAGACTGTTCCTTACATTGGTGGTCTGTCTGAAGAATGCTCACTTTAGAGTGGTGATCAAAATATCATTAGTGTCAAGCTGATGGCTTTGCCAAGCACTGTTGACCTTGGAACAATGATGGCACCATCAAATTGAAGGTCAATCAGCCACACCTCAAGGAACCCCTTGGCAACCTTTGAAGGGATCCTAGGGTTTAACAAAACCCTGGTTGAGAACGGCTTCCCTGAAGAGTCAGACCACAGAAAACTGATAAATAATTTTTGGTATATGCTGGTAAAAGAAACTGCCTGGCAGTTTGTTAAAATAAATCGCAGGTACTGCTGGTGAGATCTTTCCTGTGGTCTCTATGAGTGGTCTCACTCATCCTGCTGTTTGTATTTCTTGTATATCTTATAGGTTATAAAAAAATGTAACCACTGTGGTCAGAACAATGAAAGGTGAGTGGAAACAATCAAACACGTATGGATTTATTGATTACAGAAGGGAGTATCAATGCTGTATAAGAGACCAGGAGCTACCACAGCCTACAATTTTCCCGACTATAATTCAAATATTTGTTGTGGGTGAGCTGATCCTTTAACTTGTACCTTTGATTATGCCTATTTGTTCAATTTTATTCTATTTTGAAAATAAACAATAAAAAATCTTGGAAACAGAAAGGAAAGCCCAAACTCCAGAGATATGGAGATTGCCATTGCTGAAAATGCTAGTAGCTGTCTTGTTTTTTGTGGATCAAGTCAGGGCTCTTGAGCTGCTTATCAGTTTCTAAGCAAGGTTGGAAAAAATAACACATTTATGCATTTTATTCCTTTCCTGTTTTATGTCATATTTCTTGTACAGTGTTTTTGTACCCAGTGTAAAAACTGTACAACAAATGTAATACTTTGTCCTTGCAAGTGATCTAAAGCTAATTAATACCATGGTTCCAATCAAAATTAGATCATTTCCAGTACGGCACACTGGATACTTAAAAGCCTGTACAGGTCGGACCCCATTCCTATTTTATTCTAGGTTTTGGCTGGGCTGGGGACGGATTGAAATGCATTTTTTATTACGTCTGGGTTGGAGAAAACCCAGGACTTAGGTAGCCATTTCAAAAATTACAGCTAACTCCTAACTTTTGATGTTTTCTCTAGTTCTTGTCAATGAAGTTGGCTCCTAAAAAAATCCTGCTGATGCCTGGATTGGACATACTGGCTCCCAAATTCCCAAATTGTGGTGCTCAGATGCAGTGGAGTTCCGGCTTAAATTTCTTTGGAAAAGAGAAAAAAAATGTGTACAGACATGCAGCTTTCTTTGATTGATTGCTCTGCAGTCTCTGCCGTCAGATACTTTTGTTTTCCGAGGACAGACCTCTTACGATGGGGACTGTCCCCGGGAAGGAGGGACGAGTGGCAACCTTAGAAAAGAGTTGGTGGCTTTCCATTTCCCTGAGTCTTGTGCAGGGCATGACCACATTACACATTCAAGTACTCAAACTAGCTGCATTTTTAAGATTCACTTAAAGAGTTTTCAATGAACATATAATTGCATAATATATTTTTATATTTTTTGCCTAGAGTTCAGTTTATGCCAGAACAACCAGCACCTGTCATTTAATGACTGACATGCTTATAAAACACCCCCCCACACACACACCATACCCCCCCCCCCCCCTCGAACCCCTCAATTGTTTCCATATGCCGAAATTGCTACTTTGATTTCCACACAGAACAATTAATGAAGGTCTGGAAAATAGGACGGGAAACCTCAAATAAAAGTGTTTTTAGAGAGACACCGGCTAGCAGATGCAACAGACGAAGCCTACGGACTGACCTAAAATTACATACTTTCACAGACAAATAGAGATACATATTTAATCCACTATTTTCTTTAAAAAAAAATGTTGAACACACCTCTTTGTCCTAACATTTAAAATCCTAAAAAAAGCTTCCTGGAAATGTCTCTGTAATTTGAACAAATGCACATTATAATTTTCATTTCTTATTTTTTAGCTGCCTTTCCATTTGTTTGATGAAAAGAATCTGCTTTCATATGATTACATAGCCGTACTTTGAGAATTTTCTTATTGGAGGCTCTGGAATTGCTGAGAAATGCTGAACGATCCGTCAGTGATAATTTCACTATAATGACTTACTCTTTAAACCATTTATAGTTTCAAGAAGGAATGGATATTATATAACAATTTTGCCATTAATACAGCTTAATTTACTTGCATCTAGCATTAACCTCTTGTGCTGAACTACCACAGATGCCTACAGATTCTGAATGTATCTAGTAAAGTGTATCTCTAGGGGAAACCTTTTTTGTCCACTTCCCTAAACAGGCCAAGCTGTCCAGAATGAGGCATAAACCATATAATACTGACAGTGGTTCTTTCTGTGGTCAGATTTTATTCAGATGATTTAAACTCTTTTTTCAGAAAGCAAAAAATACTGGTGCTGTAACTGCTTAAAGCAGAAAAACTGCATCTGAGCCCCACAAACAAAAAATGCTATTTAATTCAGTTTTAAGTTTCAAAGCAAACTCACCTATCCATCCATGTCTCTATGCTTTATTTTGTTGAGAAATCACTTTGAAAAACACCCCCTAGCATTTCTAACAGAGACCATCTTGAGAAAGGGCAGATGATTTAGGTAGCATTTACTTCCTGGGATCCATCTGCCCTTAGCTCCCGTATGTCAGCAGGAGGGTGTGCTTAGCCAAGAAAGCTCCTCTTCCCCTCTTTTCAAATAAGAGAAAAAAATGCCTATGAAGACTCCAGGGATGTATGATATTTTTAGCCTAGGCCAGAAACCAGGAAGCAACTGAGGAAACATTAAAAAAAAAAGTTTCAAACCAATAAAAAAAATATACCTTCCTATCTATTTACTAATGCTAGCAGCCTAAGGATTAGACACAGTTAATGTTAATTAAGAGAGTTTAGTTCCACTTTAAATAGTGTTAGCTGGGGTTAGGCTTTAATTTACTTGGCGCTTCCTTAAAGTGCTATGAAATTGATTTGTTCATCTGAAGCTGTACTGTACCATCATACTGCACAATCAACTTTACATGTACCAAAATTACTTCTATCTAACCTATTTTAATGATCGACCCAAACTATACAATCAACTTGTATTCAGTCATATACACCCTTGCAATAGATAGTTGTTGGTACATGTCAAGGAGATTGTAGAGTCAGATTGTAACATGTGCCAGGGACTAAAGCCAAATGCTATTAAAATTCAGATCAAAATGTGTCATTTTAGGATTTTCTGATCACTAGTTTGGTCAAATTGGGGTTCGTTGATGAGAAAATTTGAAGGACCAACATTTTCTCAAATGAACGGATTTCTAACAGTGTATGTGGTTTTTGCTCAGGAAAGTCCATTCATTCCATAATTGAATGTTAAATCCAACAACATTTTGAAGTACTTTTAAATGACATTCGTCAATTCATCAAAGGTACTGAGAATTGTCATTAGAATTTTTGCACAAACATTCGTTAGAAAATCTTCTAATGTATGGGCAGCTTAAGGACATACCCACACAAGGAAATATGTACCAAACTCAGAATGTTTAATCCCCAAATTCCAGTTTGTTTGACTAGTGTGATCATCTGCACCTTGAAGAAGTGGGCTTAGGCAGGGTTCAGTTGGACTCAGCAAAAGGAGCACTATAGTCAATGGAAGAGGTGTTGATGTAAGCAGGCTTGAGCCAAACACATTGTAAACACAGTCCAGAGGAGGAAGGGAGGAAAATCAAGATACAAGGCAGCCATGCCAAGTGTGTGTACATCCCAAGACTACATTGTCCACAGGGGGTGACAACATCACTGAATGATTTCATTGCAGAAAAGTGTTGCCGCTTGGTTACAGCAAGTGGAAAAATGTCAAATCAACAGACAGGATCAACAGGTATTAACACTATCTTACATGGAGGACCCAGAAAAACAAAACATAATGCTAGGGACGGACTGCATGTAGTTTTTATTTTCCACTTATCTTAATTATGTTATATTGAAACACAACCCAGTGAACGTAAAATAAAGTTCTGTTGTCCCAAATGACCCCTTTCGTAGATCACTTCTTGGAATGAGGGTGGGATGAAGCAGAAAATGAATATTTGGCACAGTAACATGAGTTGTAGGGTTCGATTTAGTGCACTGTTGGCAATGAGATGGTTAACAGATTCACTGACCTCTATTGTTTATGAAATCACCAATAATTCCCTTCAATAGTTATAAATATAGGCACACTGGGGTTTATTTACTAAAGCTGGAGAGTCCAAAATCAGACTCCCTTCTGCATAGAAACCAATCAGCTTCCAGGTTTCATTGCCAAAGCTTCATTGAACAAGCTGAGGTTAGAAGCTGATTGGTTTCTATGCAGAAGGGAGTCTGATTTTGGACTCTCCAGCTTTAGTAAATAAACCCCACTGAGTCTACAATGTACAGTATTTTCCTCTTATGTAGAAGGACCTTCCTAACCACTGGAAATGGCTACTAAAGCCTCAGATTTGGGCATAGCAGATGAGTATGTGGATTGAGGACAACCCTAGAAAACAAAAAAAAAGTAAGGGGGGTGAAGCTCCTCTTTAACATGTCACTTCTTGGAATGGAGGTAGGAGGAAGCAAAAGAATGAATACTTGACACAGCAACATGAGTCATGGGGTTGGATTTAGAGGACTGTTGGCAAAGCAGATCATCACAGATTCATTGACCTCCATTATTTATGCAAGCACAAAAAATTCCCTTCAGTAATTAGGAATATTGTAGAAATACAGGCACATTGGGTCTACTAAACACATATTTTCCTCTTCTGTAGAAGGAACTTCCTAAACACTGAAAATGGATATTAAACCTCAGCTTCAGGCTGGGTGGGTTAATATGTGGATTGAAGACAACCTTGGAAGACAAGTAAGGGGGGGGGGGGTGAAGCTTCTCTTTAAAATATCACTTCTTGGAATGAAGATATGAGGGAGCAGAGAATGAATATTTGATACTGCAACATGAGTTGTGGGGTTGGATTTAGTAGACTTTTGGCAAAGCAGATCATCACAGATCCATTGATCTCTACTGTTTATGGAAGCACAAAAAATTCCCTTTAGTAATTATAAATATTGTAGAAATACAGGCATACTGGGCCTACTAAATATATATTTTCCCTCTTCTGTGGAAGGACCTTCCTAACCACTGGCGATGGCTATTAAAACCTCAGCTTTAGACTGGGAAGGTTAATATGTGGATTAAAGTATTACTAAACCCACAGCAGTAAAATCAGTCTGTATATATGCAGTAAAGCATGCTTGTTATACTCACTATGGAACCTAAGGGATTAATACTCTGCAATATGTAAAAAGGCCATTTGATCCTGTTTTCTCTGCCCTTCCTCTTGTTCAAATGTCCACCTGATAAGACACACTGAACCCGTAGCCGAATGCACATACTCAGTTTTGTGTGTATTTCCAGAGAGGGTTTTTTTTTCTTGGGAGAGTGCATGTGATCAGCACAGGGCCAATCAGCACTGTCCAGACAGAGGTCAGGGGTTCTGCATTCTCCTAGAGCAGAAAGAAAACTCCTCCTACAAGCTTTAACCAGTGCTCGGCTGAAGTCACAAGACTGCTCTAACTGCTGATGAGAAAAGGTATTTAGCAGTTTATATTGACTAAAATAATTGCATTTCCGTGTTCTGTGTACTGTGGGAGACCAGATATAGTGAATGCATGGTCCTGGGAGACCAGATATAGTGAATGAAGGGTCCTGGGAGACCGGATATAGTGAATGCAGGGTCCGGGGAGACCAGATATAGTGAGTGTAGGGTCCTGGGAGACCAGATATAGTGAGTGCAGGGTCCGGGGAGACCAGATATAGTGAGTCCAGGGTCCTGGGAGACCAGATATAGTGAATGCAGGGTCCGGGGAGACCAGATATAGTGGATGCAGGGTGCAGGGTTTAGTAACACCTTAAGGACAACCTTGGAAGAAAAGTAAGGAGGGTGAAGCTCCTCTTTAACATATCGCTTCTTGGAATAGTTAGGAAGAAGCAGAGAATGAATATTTGACACAGCAAAATGAGTTGTAGGGTTGGATTTAGCGGACTGTTGGCAAAGTGGATGTTCACAGATTCATTGACCTCTATTGTTTATGCATGCACCGATTATTCCCTACAGTAATTATAAATATTGAAGAAATACAAGCACACTGAGTCTGCTAAATATATATTTTCCTCTTCTGTAGAAGGACCTTCCTAACCACTGGAAATGGTTGTTAAAGCCTCAGCTTATTGTATAAAACGTCTCTTCCATACAGTGTTTTATTCACTTTGAAAGAAACGGTTTAACTTAAACAAATAGGCTGCCTAATGAGGAAAAAATAGAGGAAATCCAATGTGCTTTCCGTCAATTTTTTTTGTGAGCTACATCAAAACGTCTGTTATTAACAGCATTAGGGAGCAATTACCGCTTAATGGCTGTCTAAATCCATTATCAGTGTACATTTAACCTTTAAATATTCAAAGATAATATTTAATTTGAACAAATTAATGGACTGCCAGTGAGACCAAATCTCTCTAGGAGGGTTGTGGTTTTTCTAAGAGAGCCTTTCTCTGGCTAAATTGTCCCCTTCTAGAGCGCGATTGTTGTTTGCGTTCACTATAGATGTACAGTTTGCATTCATGCTGCTAAAACATCTGTTACTAAGAAAAATACATTTAAAAAAAAGTTTAAAAAAAAAAACCGTGCACATAGCAGCACAGGAAAATGTTAGTCACCACAATTATTACAGTTAGGTAAATAAATAGAAACACGTCTCCAAAATAATAATATGCAGACGACAGCCTTTACAGACATTGTGCTGGAATCTGCTATTATAAAGTGGATCTCGGTTAAAACAAACCTATAAAAGGGGAACTCTGTATAAAACCAAAAATTAGAGAACTGCCATAGTGATTGCACCACGTTGGTGTCCATGCTAACAATGGCTACAGAGGTGACACTTTAATGTGTACTCCTTACCCCTCATAGACTTGTATATGGCCATCCGGTTTTAGGGAGATGACCATGTACAAGTCTATGAGGACTAATAGCAGAGGCGCAAGCAATGTCGAAGGTGGTTTTTGGCTGGAAAGCGTGAAAACGGGCATGGCACAGAGCAGGCTGGGGCTGTCCTACTGAGTTAAGGAAGCATTTATGAAGTGGGAGCTTTAATGTAGGTTAGCTGAAAATAAGAGATTGTGGGTTAGTATACTTGTCCTCTCAAATCAGGGACAGGATTGGGTTAAGATGCCTGTGAAGGATCTCTTTTATCCAGGTCATGATATAGATAGCTGTAGTTAGTCACATTCAACTGAATACTGTATGTTCTGTAATGCTGAAGACCTTTTGTAGATTCTCCATGCCACTTCTTCAGTTCCAAAGAGTATCAGAAAGACACCCCAGAATTTATACCAAGACAGGTAGCACAGACAGCTCGACTCAATCACCATGGAATATTGAGATACTGATTGTCCAAGAACAGGATGGGAGGTGTGAAAGTTGTGAAACCACCCTGATCTAGGTACATAATACCATCCTTGGAGTCAGGAAGTCTGCATAGGTGTCAATTCCTCTATTTACATGGTTCACATGAGTGAAAGAGGCTATCTACACCAAACTGGAACAGCCATGCTTGAACAGGAGTGTGGGACTTTGATTCCATCAGTCTTCTATACAAAATGTTGTTTGACATCTCTACCCTAGCTAACTGGCAACGATTCACATCTTTGGCAATGTAACTGGAGGAATTAACACTTTGTAGACTTCCTATGTATATATAAATGCTAGTATATCTTCATGACGCTCACTGGAACTGAAGAAGTGGCTTGAAGAAATGTCTTCAACATTACTGAACGAGCCCAGTTGAATATGACCAACTACTACTAGCAGTCTGGGTAAGAGTTAAGGGTAGGTCAAGCCTTATGTTTTAGTGCTCACCCTCGGATGCACTGATTATCAGTTCTCTCTTCCCCCCCTTCACAATATGAAATGGAAGCTCCCCCAATTCTTTGTTTGCATATAATATTGGGCTTTCTTTTTGTCCACCCCACCCCCGTTCACCATTTTCACCTTGGCTAGAATGGCGTCACATATGCTAGGATGCTTCACTCTCCATCCATGGTAGCCAGAGGAGGGTGGGCTTGATGTATGTCATCAGCGAGGGGGCAAGCTACCTGAACCAGGAACAGGCACCTGATGACATCAGGAACAAAGATGGTAGGATGAGACAAGTTGTGTGGTATTGACATGATGGATCACAGAAGGACAATGTTGAATCCACTAGGCAGGTGAGTATTTGCATTAAGAACAGTCCTGGAAAACAATTAAGGGAAGCTGGGTAGGAAACAGAGGAGGGGGGGACTAAACTTTAAATTTAAATGTTAAGGGGTTAAATTAGGTTAAAGTGAAAAATTGTGGATAAAGTGTTGGCGGCAGGAATTATTCCACACCTGTATAATTATTGGTGACTAGTTTAGTTATGCAGTTGTAGGCAGGTGTAGTTAGCTTTCACCACTGCAGGTGACGCTCATCAGCAGCTGCACTGCAAAGGGAGAGGAGATCAAGAGGAACACTTTCCCCTAAGGTTTCCTAGGTCACTGGGGAAGCTATCCGATTGGATGCTGGTGCCCCATGTTATTCTGGTGGCCATCTTGGGTCAGGCGGAGTCTATTTAAAACCCTGGCAACCAGGCTTGGCATGCATTTCGCGCGTGGGTAGTGTAAGGACAAGTCACCCGTCTGTCAGGGACAGTAATTAGCAGCAAGGAGAGGTTCCAGACAAGTTGGGAAAAAGCAGGGACACACCATCCTTCTCAGAAACCTCCCAGTTTGAGTACGAACTGGTCAGGCAGCACTCCGCCCTTCAAGACAGATGTCGATGCACCCCAGATCTACTGTATACTGTTTGCTGCAACATTCTGTGAGTGCGTTTGGTCTTCCTTTCGGGTAGCTGTGCTTTATTGAACTTTAACTTCAATACAGTTCTGCTACTGCAACTGGACTCTGTTTACTGCTGCCGCACCACTTTGCATCCCACAAGTTATAAAGCTAAATCACAAAACATATTTATAGATTTTGGATGCAGATATCTGCTTTGGTTAGTCCAAATATACATTTTAATTAATTTTCTTCTATTTCTTCTATTTGCCTTTCAGAGATATTATTTAGTGATATGGAACAAAGTGTTTACATTTTGAACTGGATCATGTTAAGCAACTTTTTTTTACAAAGCAGCACGTCCTGTTCAGCTGCATTTTAGTTTAGGTCCATGAAAATAGAAACAAGAGCTCCACAAATATAAGTCATTTTTTTCCTGAAAGCATGCTGCGTTTGACTTTCTTGAATTTGCACACACTAACACTTAAAGGAGTATTTTCCCTTTAGACTACAGAGGCAAAACTACAGTAGGAGGCTTTTGTGCTTTTCAAGGTCTATACCATATATAAAAAGTAAGAAGCCTACAAGAAGATCACCTCACTGGTCATTATTACAGCCACAATGAAATAGGTTTCCCTTTTCCAACACATTCCCTAGGTAAATAGCGGCCTCAGGTGATTACCCTATTCTTCCAAGAAATCTGTAGATCAATGCTCCCCTGCATGATGCCTTGAGCTGAAGGAAAGTTGATCTATGTCTCTCTCTTTGTGTGGCTGGTAGAAGTTAGACCTGGTTGTCAAAAACAGCTTCACACCCACTAACGACTGGGAACCAATCAGAGTGGTTCCCGATCATGTGATCATGAGGTCAGCTGTAACATAGGGATCATATGTTACAAGGAGGCTTCATTCACAAAATAAGCCTTCAGCCTGCAGAAGGCACTCCAACCTGAAGATGGCTGTATGCCTTTTTAATACTGTAATTATTAGACACAATTACAGTATAAACACAAAAAAAATTAAAAAAAATTTTTTCTCTAGAGTGGAAGGTTAGAAGTATGGTCAACTTTTACTGCTGACTTCATATGGGAGATTTATCCTTACATCCTGTTTATCTGACAGGATATGAGGGAGAATCTCACTTCTTGACTATCTGACAGGCATGAAACAGAACAGGAAGTAAGGGTAAATCCAGCCTCAATGAGGACAAAGGGAAGAAGCAAAAGCCCATGTTCTACTAGTGAGGAAAGTTTACAATCCCTGTCAGGAGTGTATTGCTCTCTGTGCCCCCTTGATGGAGATTTTTTACTCGTTCTCCGTCCAGATAATCGGTGTCCAATAGATCAGGAAGAAAAGAGAAATTTGCTCATTGGGAACACTGTCAGCATTCAAAGCTAACAGAAAATCTCACCGTAACACAGAGAGCATCTGCCACTTTACAGAAACATTAGCTCTTCCCAACTCAAATCCTAAGTAAAAAAAAATTAAAAATAGCTAGAGTTGGACTTTAAATGTCCTTACGGCCATCATTCCTGTTCCTTCCTTTGTCCTAGAACCCCAATAAACTTAAAATCATGGAAAATACCACAGGCTTTACAACTCTTCTCTCCTCATCTGGTACAAGCACTCCACACATCTTCTATTTCACATTCAACTTGACTTGTTTTGTAGTGTCAACAACTACAAGATATACAATGACATGGATAAATGAGAATCTTCACAGACAACTGCTCTAAATAACAGATCCTTGTGTATAACAGCAACCTAGCTGTAGCCACACAGCCAGCCTTGTTGGCATACTGTGCAATGACTAAAAATATCCCCACCCACATGGAGCATCCTCAGACAATGCACAAAACCAGTCCCACAATCCTCATAAATTCTAATAATCCAGTACAGGCTCAATGGCATTTTCATTTTCTCATCACACAGTGTACAGGTGTCCAAGAAGCATGGACCTGTGACAAGCCTGAGAACTAGGTCTTTAATTTAATTAAACAGAGATAGGATAACCAGTCAGGTCATAAAAAAGGCAGCCAAAAAGAATCCAAAAGGTTCTCCACATGCTGCAAAGTACATCATTACCTTATTAAAATAATAGGCTTTTACATGTGATTCCTTTCATGAAAACGCAAAAAAATAGCGACTTACTCCTCATCAAGGTTACGTACAGATCAGAACTTCATGGGCCATTTTACTAACATTGCCATTCCAATAACTACAACTGAGAGGCTTGCCCACCATTGTAGTTGCTGTGTTTCATTGTAAAATGATACCCCAATGCACTATAGAGTTGGCTCTGATGAAGAAGTGCTACCTCAAAAAGCATTAGCCAGGATATTAGAGGTTGGTCTTCAAATGAAACACTAATGGATGGAGGAGAGCATGGGCATTCCCCACACTCATCTCTAACCCAAACTGCTGCTTTTTTGTACTCTAATGAGCTTCAGGCCGGGGAATGACCTGGCCCCCAGCTCACGGAAGTAAAAAAAAGCAGGACTTCAACGTTCAGAGCAAGCACTTCTCTAGTGGTCAGTGTGAAGAATGCCCTTCTTGCAGATAGCTAAGAAGATCACTGGTTTCATTAGTCACTTCTCTGAGAGGCAGAAATTGTTGATTGCTCAAAAAACACCAAGTGGTCTCCAAACTGCAGCCCTTTGCTTTCCTTTATCTGTCCCTTGGGGCACTATTCAAGACACCATTTATTCCACGGACAACAATAATGGGGCATAATTCCTACCACTGACACCGAAATGGGACCTATTCCTCCCGCTAATTACTTCCACTGATTCCAGGACAATTTCTACATCCACCAGCCACAATCCAGCTCCCCTAAAGTCTGAAAGATAGTAAACTAGCCCTTTGTTTAGAAAGTTTGGAGACCCCTACTCTGGAGGAACTCTAGGGTTCTACTGTATCCTGCCTGAAAAAGGCTGCTATAGATTGTAAGCTCCTTTAGGGCAGGGACTGATGTGAATATACAGTATGTAATGCACTGCATAAATAGTCGGCACTATATAATTGCCTGTAATAATAAATCAAATAAATACAAACTCTTCCCCCAATGCACAACAGGCTCCCTTAACATTACCGTTTTTGTCAACCACCCTAATCTGCTCTGCAGTGGTCAATCGCTGGCCCAGAGCACAGAAACACATTACCGCGCCTAGCGGTAGACACATATCGACTTTCAGAAAAAGTCAATATTTGCATAGGATCTTTGCGGTGGCACAAAAATCACACACAACTATAACCAATGCATACAATACACAACCAGTCTCCTTTTCAAAAAAGGTAACTGAGCAGCGGCTGCTGAATTTGGGCACTTAATTTATGCAGCGATACCACACAATATGTGACATCACCAGACTACATCAGACTATATCATCTGCTGCGGGTAATAAAACATAATGCAAAATCATGAAAACGGTGTAATAATCGAATCAGGTTTGGGTGATTGTATTGCTGTTGTCTTGTATTACATGCTGATTATAGCCCCGAGTGCTAGTTTGCCTCTTGTCAGTCACTTGCTCTATTGCAGATCTACGTATGGATACAAGAGGAGATGTCGTAAAAAGAGGCCCAGAAGGTGTTTGTTAGCGTTCCAATTTCCGCAGCTGACATAACATACAACTTAAGGGAGAGTAAACATTCTTCGGCGCAGCAAACAAAATGCATGACATCGCAGCCAGAGACCCTTAAGAAAATATTTCAATCACTGACAACTTTTAACAGAATGGAGAGGCGAGCATAAAAGGAAGGAGATTTATTGGGATACGGGATTTCATCTGACAACAAATACAGCACGTTTTATGACTTCTGTAATACATATATCATTCTATGCTTGTTTCCGCCTATAAAACTCGAAGGACTTGTCACATCTCATACCAGCAATCACGTGTTATTGTTTTTTATTTTTATATATAGAAGGTGCATTTTAATTAAATGCAAGACTCCATTGCCAGACTGAGATTAAAAAAGCCACCCCTCCTATAAAACTACACCAGCCCACATTTGTATAGTATATGTAATAAAAAAATGTCCTAATGGTGCAGTATTGTTAGATTTGGGCAGCACAGTGGCTAAATGGTTAGCACTTCCGCCGGCAGTACTAGGGTTGTTGGTTCAAATCCCAACCACAGCACCACCTGCCTGGAGTTTGCATGTTCTCCCTGTGCCTGCGTGGGTTTCCTCCAAGTACTCCGGTTTCCTCCCAAAGACATACTGGAAGGTTAACTGGATCCTATCTAAATTGGCCCTAGAATGTGTATGTATGAATGTAAGTTAGGGAGCTTAGATTGTACACTCCAAAGGGTTAGGGACTGATGTGAATGTATAATATATATGTAAAGTGCTGTGTAAATTGACGGCGCTATACAGTTGCAAGAAAAAGTATGTGAACCCCTTGGGATTACATGGAGTTTTGCATGAATTGGGCATAAAATGTGCTCTGAACGTCATCTAAGTCACAACAATAGAAGAACACAGTCTGCTGAACATAATACTACACAAACATTAGATGTTGCCATGGTTTAATTGCACATAACATGTAAACATTCACAGTGCAGGGAGGAAAAAGTATGTGAACCTTTGGACTTAATAACTGGTTGACCCTCCTTTGGCAGCAATAACCTCAAACAAACGTTTCCTGTAGTTGCAGATCAGACCTGCACAACGATCTGGAGTCATTTTGGACCACTCCTCTTCACAAAACTGTTTCAGTGTAGCAATATTCTTGGGATGTCTGGTGTGAATCGCTCTCTTAAGGTCATGCCACAGCATTTCAATCGGGTTGAGGTCAGGACTCTGACTGGGCCACTGCAGAAGGCGTATTCTGTGCTGTTGCAGCCATTGTTTTGTTGAATGACTTGTATGCTTTGGGTCATTGTCCTGTTGCATCACCCATCCTCTGCGGAGCTTCAGTTGGCGGACAGATGGTCGTACGTTTTCCTGCAAAATGTCTTGATAAACTCTGGAATTCATTTTCCCATCAATGACAACAATCCATCCAGGCCCTGAGGCAGCAAAGCAGCCCCAAACCATGATGCTCCCTCCGCCATGTTTCACAGTGGGGATGAGGTTTTGATGTTGGTGTGCTGTGCCTTTTTTTCTCCACACATAGTGTTGTGTGTTCTTCCCAAACAACTCAATCTTGGTTTCATCTGTCCTCAGTATATTTGCCAGTAGTGCTGTGGAACATCCAGGTGCTCTTTTGCAAACTTCAAACGTGCTGCAATATTCTTTTTGGACAACAATGGCTTCCTCCGTGGTGTCCTCCCATGTACTCCATTCTTGTTTCATGTTTTCCTTATTGTAGATGTGTCAACAAAAATGTTAGCATGTGCCAGAGATTTCTGTAGGTCTTTAGCTGACACTCTGGGATTCTTCTTTACCTCATGCAGCATTCTGCGCTGTGCTCTTGCAGTCATTTTTACAGGATGACCACGCCTAGGGAGAGTAGCAACAGTGCTAAACTTTCTCCATTTGTAGACAGTCTGTCTTACCGTGGACACATGAACATCAAGGCTTTTGGAGATACTTTTGTAACCCTTTCCAGCTTCATGCAAGTCAACAATTCTTGATGGTAGGTCTTCTGAGAGCTCTTTTCTGTGAGGCATGGTTCACATCAGACAGTGCTTCTTGAAACCAGTAAACCCAAAACAGGTGTGTGTTTTTTAAGGGCAGGACAGCTGTCAGCAACACATCCAATATCATCACACTGATTGGAGTCAAGGTTGGCTCACTCCTGGCTCCAATTAGCTCTGGGAGAAGTCATTAAGATAGGGACTCACATACTTTTTCCTCCCTGCACTGTGAATGTTTACATGTTATGTGCAATTAAACCATGGCAACATCTAATGTTTGTGTAGTATTATGTTCAGCAGACTGTGTTCTTCTATTGTTGTGACTTAGATGACGTTCAGAGCACATTTTATGCCCAATTCATGCAAAACTCCACGTAATCCCAAGGGGTTCACATACTTTTTCTTGCAACTGTATACCGTAAATACCTGAAATAAAATAAAAATAAACTGCATGACATTTTCTATATAAAGAACTGCAGATTCAGCCATAGAGAACTGTGTATTAATAGTACCTGCTGTAATCTACCCCAAAACCTGAATCTATGAGAATGTAATTCTGTGGCAACCACAATAACCGGTTGATAGCTGCAAACCCATTGCACTGCCCCTGAAAAGTTATGTATACTATGGCATACTCAGCATCTCTGGTGGAAGACTCCTCCTCTTGGTGGGGCTGTTCATATTCTTTCTATAGCTACAGCACCATCTATAGGCTGGAGGGGGCTGGTACAACCCATTAAAGTTGAAAGAATGACAAGGACTTGGGGTTTTTACATTTTTATATGACCAGCCAGTAATAATGATGTGTAGGTGATATGCACAAAAGTATGTTGGATTTTGAAATTCTGCTGTCTATCAATGACTGTTAAAGTCATGTGAAACAATGATTGTAGGTTGCTTTATCCTCTGGCAATGGGCTCCTGTTAGATACAAGCAGTGTTTCCTTGATTTATTTTTAAAGCCCATATCATGACATGAAAAAGTGACAAAAAATTCAATATCTTGGGTTGTCACTAGAACAGGAATAGATGGGAAATCTTCCATTAGGGACACTAGTTCTGGTGACAACCAGCGTTTCCTTCATTTTGCAGGGATTTCCTCTCACTTTGTGTTTTGGCTGTGGGACAAAAAGTGCAGGGAAATCTCCCCAATGGGGCACAGATGGCAAAAAAAGCCCACAGGGGTTATATACCTCACTTAACCTACACAAAGTTAAAAAAAGATTAGCTTTAGTTTGTAAACTTGAAAAAGTGTCTTCCAAGTGCAAAACACATGAAAGCCCTCTTGGAGTTTGTAAACATGCTGGTTGTCCTTCTGTAACTTTGTCTAATCTCCACACAGGATCTCTGAAGCTCAGTCAGAGTGACCATTGGGTTCTTGGTCACCACTCTTACTAAGGCACTTCTCCCCTGATTGCTAAGTTTGGCCGGGCAACCAGCTCTTAGAAGAGTCCTGGTTGTGCCAAACTTCTTCCATTTGAGAATTATGGAGGCAACTGTGCTCTTGGGAACCTTCAGTGCAGCAGATTTTTTTGTAGCCTTCCCCAGATCTGTGTCTTGCAGTAATCCTGCCTCTGAGCTCTGCAGGCAGTTCCTTTGACCTCATGGCTTTTTCTCTGATACAGTATGCATTGTCAGCTGTGAGGCCTTTTATAGAGAGGTGTGTGCCTTTCCAAATCATGTCCAATCAATTTAATTTACCACAGGTGGGCTCCAGTCAAGGTGTAGAAACATCTCAGCAATGATCGAGAGAAATAGGAAGTGTTGCAAAGGGAATTAATATTTATGCCAATGTGATATTTCAGTTTTTTACTTTCAATAAATTCACAAACATTTCTAAAATTCTGTTTTCACTTTGTCATTATGGGGTACTGAGTATAGATTAACAAGAAAAAAATGAATTTAAACAACTGTAGTATCAGTCTGCAACACAAAATTTAAAAAAGTGAAGGGGGTCTGAATACTTTCTGAATGCACTAAATAATGTGACATATCTAGCATATTTGTCACTCTTGGAAGACCATGTTTTACACCCTTCTGCTTTGTACAAAAAATTTTCAGTAATAGCCTTGAAATGAAAAGAATAATGGAAAAGCAAAGCACAGTAAAAATGGTGGTGTCCCCTAATATCAGTGGTCAGTATAGACATGCCCTCTTGCATTGGTGATCAACGTAGGTAGGAGATCAACTTGCCATTGCTCACAGCTCAGGGGACTCCTAGCAACCTCAAGAGGAACCCTAGGGTTCCATGAAATCCTTGTTGAGAAAGGCTGCAATCATATGTATTAGTCCTGCTCCTGGATTTGTGCAATATCTCATCCACATATAACGAGCTGATACATTACCAAAGCTAAGCCCATTCATAGACAGCATACAACAGGAAACAAGGCCAAAGGAAGACACAAGAACCATTTTGGTAAAAGCCGGAGTCACCACACCTCTAGTGCCAGGCCTGCTGTCTGATGTAATAGAAATCCCTCCAAGCACCTTGCCTATCTTATAAAGACATTACACAATTTATAATACCTCTTATGAGCGGCAGACACAGCTTAGGTTAACATGACAGATATAAAGAATTCTTATGAAAGAAATAATAGGAGGGATGACGTTTGAGGTTTCCATTTCAGTGGTTAGCCTTTTAGTGTGGGGACAAAGAATTGTAAAAACCCACTTCAGTGTCTAAACGATGATTAAATACTGGCAGTCAGGTACATTTTCAAGATGAAACAAGCAAGCATTCGTTGGAATAAAGAATAACACCAATTTAACATTGAGCTGTGAAAGTTCTGCAGAAGACAGAGGAATAGTCACCAGTATTGCCTGTGGTCATTAGCTGACCTTTTCCCCATAAACGTACATGGACACAGACATTTCCAGGGGCAAGGGAGCTCAAGTGTAAACTCCTGCCATTTTTTTCCACCAATAAGCTGTAAGTGGCACAGCTGGACACAGAAGTACATGGCTGCGCGCTCTTGTGCTCGTGTAAATGCCTATGCTAATTTGCACTTGCGTTTACCCGCACATGCGTGTTTGATGTCTTTTATGGTACCCAAAACCTCTCAGTTTGGGAAATATGTTATATGCGCATATGCAGACAAAATTTCTTTCAAACGAGCATCAGCATTCAAGCTGTGAGGTTTCTGGAGCTGTCCCTGGATGTCATGCTTATTTTGTTTGGCCGGTGGAGGCTAATAAATAATGCTTTTATGGAACTTGTGAAATGTGATTGGCCTGATATTATTAACTAATGTTATGTGGTCATTAGCAATATTACACTATTTTTCCTTTGCACAACTGTGGAGCTGGTTTGGAAGGCTGTATCAGGAAGTGAGTGGAAGGATCATCCAAGCCCTGTATGGTGGAATTGAGGTCTGGAGGCTGTAGAGGGGGTGTAGGATCCCTAAAAGTCCTACTATTCACCAACATCTGGTGAGTGCGGTTTATGTTGGTTACAGCACTGGTGGATGGTGGAAGCACATATTATAGAAGGAGAATATTTTTCTGTTGAAGCACTCTGGAATGTGGGAAAAAGGACTTCATTTTTTTATGGACACATTAAGTTTTTTTTGGACACTAATAATCTTATTTTAATTTTTTGTGTTTTATATTTAACATTTATTATTGTATTAATTTGTTTTGTGTATTGTTTTGCGCTGTTTATTTTGGTTTATATGAGCATCAGCATTTGCATGAATACAAGCTCTTACACTCATGCACTTTTCTACACGCAGTGCCAGGGGCGCAGGAAAACTGAGTTTTATGCTAAAGCTTCTCATCACCTGCAAACATCTGTGTGTAAGTACCATTACTTGACTTATCATTGCTTGTTCTGCACCATGTCTCCATTTAGAGGTGGCCATCTATGTAGAGGCCATCTTTATAAAGAGCAAGTTTTGCATCCTCATATCAGAGCTGTAACCCCCTCTCCGATGTTTTGTGGTCTGATGACATGTGGGGAATATTCAGGAAGCAGCAGGAGAGCTGGAAGAAACACAGATTGAATTTAAGAGAGCAAATGCAACAGAAGCATAGATATGCTTGCACTGCAGCTCCTCACGTACAGATTCCTCTCCAGCAAGGAGAAAATGAGCAGTACAGTAGTGACAACACCAAATTTCACTCCAAATCTTATGAGACTATCAGTCAGAGGTAGAATACCTTATATGATTTCACACTGCAGATATACAGCTATGAGGCTCAGGCATAGGACTGCCAGGGTACAAGAAGCGTACTGCTATTTTTCAGAAGAAATCCAAAGACAAATGTAGACTTTTCGGTGTGCTCCTTAGGCTTCATTAATAATTGTAGATTTAGTAGTTTTCAATCCACTGGGCCGCAGCCTTCCTCCGAGGCATGGGGACAGCTACAGCATCCAGTCCCTATTGCCATGCTCACTGAGTGTCAGCAAATGCCTTGTAATAGAATGTTGAGTGTTCCACCACCAGTCTCTGCTCCATTAGGCATCATGAGGAGGCATTGTAGATTTATGTCTTTTGTAATGCAGAGCAGCCCTAGAACCTGTCATCAGTATGGTCGCCTGCCATATTCCTACTGCTCTCCGGATATGTGACCTATCACAAGACCAAGGAGAGGAAGACATTTCCCATCCCAGTGGGCGCACATTATGATAGTAGGCCTGAGCCCCCCCAGAGACCCCATCCCTCACTGTTACTCCTACCCCATATCAGAACCCTCATCTTCTACCTGGCCATCAAGTCTGCTTCAGAGTCCCCCAACCCACTCCAGAACCCATTCTCCTCCCCCCACAGTGACACCTAGCTCAACCCAGAGCTTTCCAGCCTTCAAGGCTCATCTAGAGCCCAAAGCATATTCAATGCCCCCATATTCACTGACACCAACATCAAGTAAACTTTTCCTTCTAGAATCCATGTATGCCAGAGTGTTCTTCATCTTACTGACCTCCAGACACCATATTTTGCTTTTCTATACTAAGAGTATAAACTTTTTTTATTGTTAGGGCATGAAAGGTTTTGGAATAATTTTCTGTTCTCTCGTCTCAAGGTTGAGAACTACTGTCCAATAACATAACAAACCTGCACTGTTTAAGTTTAGGTCCACTTGAAAATAACTGTTGTATTTTAATCTGAAACCAAATATCTGATAAAACTGCAAAAAAATTAAAACATATTCTTTCATGCAACTACAGCAACAGTATTTCATTTACAGATCTCCCCAGATATACTGCCCTCTTGCTCATGCAACTAACCTAATGCTTTCACCAAATGTCCACATAGAACTTAATGTAAAATTTCAGCCTTTTCTTGCCATAACCATTTCATTTTTGGTGTCTTTCGGAGACATTTCCTTTAAGTGGTTGTAAACCCTCACAAAATACCCAGTGAAGTGACTGTCCTTAGGTGATACACAGAGATGAAACAAATACGCCTACATAAGCTGTACTGGTCTATCTACAGCCATCTGTCCCCTACATCCATTCAAGCTGCAGAACGTACACAGGATCTCTCAGCCCTGAAAAGCAGGGGGTGGGAAGCTGAAGTTACATCAGTGAGGAGAGCTCTGAGAGCTGATTGGATGGAAGGGACACCCCCTACCCCTCCACACAGCACACAGGAACAGAGTTCAGGCTGACCATCACAGACTGTGCCCTTCCCTGTCACCATGTTTTCTTTGGTGTCAGGAAAACTCATCAGCAGTAACTCATGCTTACAGTAGAGGAAAGAGGCAGTGGACAAAAATGGCACTTAGTACTCTGGATTGAGACAAGCACACACTATAGAGGGATATTCTTTGTTCATATTTCATGTCTGAGGTTTACACCCACTTTAATACAAGACCAGATCTAATCAGGAGGTCATAATAGACTCTAAATACTTTGCCCAGTTACAGAAAATGCTGCCAAGGCCTATACCAATATCTACGAGGCAGTGGCAGGTAAGGATTTGTAATCCAGGGCCAGGTCACCATGGAGATAGAAAACTGCATCCTTGCGCCTGGGCTTTTGTCAGTTCCCGCAACAAGCAAGCCCAGGGGACAGTTGCCAGGCAGAGGCGAGAGCGCGCCATTGTAGAAGGAGAGGGGAGGAGTTGGAGGAGGAGGGGCAGTACTGACATCATCTTCTCACGGTGCTACTATTTTGGTGTGCACTGAGAAGGCAATAAGGGGCTCAGGCGCCCGCAGAATAGCATAAGTGTGCTGCATTGGGGGGGGGGGGGGGCAATTGGAGGCACAGATAAGCTAGATGAGGGGGGGGGGGTTGGAGGCACAGATGTGCTAGATTGGGAGGGGCAGTTAGAGGCATAGAAGAGCTACATGGGGCTAGATGGGGGGGGGGATTGGAGGCACACATGTGCTGGATGGGGGGGGGGTGGTATTAGAAGCATAGGTGTGGAGGATTGTAGAGGGGGGAGGGCAGGACAGTACTGGAGGGCTCAGGACAGTTAAGGAGGGGGGGGACATGATGGTTAAGGGGGGCTCAGGCCAGTTAAGGGGGGGGAGCTCAGGGCAGTAATAGAGGGACTGAGGACAGTTAAGGGGGGGGGGCTCAGAACAGTTAAGGGGGAGAATTCCAAACAGTAATGGTGGGACTGAGGACAGTAATTGAGGGCTCAGGACAGTTAAGGGGGAGATTTCAGAACAGTAATGGTGGGACTGAAGTCAGTAATGAGGAGGCTCAGAACAGTAATGGGTGTGTGTGTGGGGGGGGGGTTGTGAAGAGTGAGGGGGGGGGGGTTGTGAGGAGTGTGGGGCAGGGGAATTTGTGAAGAGTGTCACATCAGTGGTGGCGTTACGTCAGGGTTAATGGCTGGCCACTAAGTAGGTTAGGGGGGGGGGTAGGGGGCACAAATTACTTGCCTTACCCCAGGCACTGACAAACCATGCTATGCTAAAAAAAAACTGGCTCCTTACTTTTTTAGCTGGCTCCCAGATTCAAGTCCTACTGTAACCTATATGACAAAATCCTCACATATTCTGTATATAGTTTACCTAAAAGAGAGGCTTTTTTCAGCAAACCTGGAGATATGTTTTCAGTCTGCAGAGGCAGTGGAATTATGTACGTGCTGGAAAAGGCAAACATAGGAGGTGCAATGCAGCTGTGAAACACAATCAATGGGACATGCTTTGTTTTATATGATGTGTCTGTTCATATATAAGTTTATTGTGATGTTGTCTTTAAGTCATAAGTCCCTTGTGCAATGAACTTTTTCTGTCTTTTCTCAAGCAGCATCAACTTTCAATACTGCTGCCAGCCTGTCAACCTCAAAACACCTGGGTACACTACGGTACATATCATTCAACCACAAATGTCACACCTAGCGAGGCTCATGTGAACTCAAACCACAAGAAAGAAAACAAAGATCGAGAGATAACTTTATTGCTGAGTAACTGCTCCACCAGGTTCCTTTACCCAGCAGTTTAATAGCAGAAAAGTGGTTGGAACAGCAAAAAGCTACCAACACACACAAAAAAGTCAACTCAAATTAAGCCCATCACAAACTTGGGAAATTTGAACCAAGTAAATCATAAAAAATATATTGGAGGGACTACCTTCATAAAAATTGTTTGTCAAACAAGCACCAGAGCTATAGACAGCTGAAGGTATAGGAAAATCTCAGTTTTTCCTATGATGGCTGATCTTTGTCACCTGCACCTTTCTACTGGTCAGTAAGTCCACCCAACCCGTTAAAGAACCAAAGGAAAAGACTTGGAAGCAGGCAAGAAGAGTCAAGATTAAAGTGACACTAACTAAACGTTCTAGTCATGTATGTATTCTTAAGTACATTCCATTGCTACCGGCCTCCTCCGCATCCACAAAATCTTCTTTTCCTGATGTGATCCAACTTCTTGTTAAAGGGTGGCTACATCCATTCCTCATGGTCCCGGGGTATGAAGGAATGTAGCCACCCTCTCTTGTTCACCCTGCTTTCAGAACCTCCTGCCACTGTGCACACATAGATGCGGAGGCTGGACGTTAAAACCCATATAAAGTATATATTATGTGGTTACCCAGAGCCATCTTAGATAGATATATGATAAACTGCCATCTGAGATATATATATATATATATATTTACACATATACAGGAGTTAGGCAAGAAAAATGGAAAAACTGCATGATTTGCAGGTGTGAAAGTGACGACATGGTTTGCATTGAAAGCAGAAGTGATGTAGCATTCTTTTGCTTCCGCTGTGTGATGAGACACCTAGCTAACAGGTGGGAATCCTCACTTTCATCATTTACTGCATGTGCTGCTAGTAATAGAGCCATGTCAGAGCTGACTGAGCTGCAAAGAGGGCAAATTGTTGGTGCCGCTTATACTGTGACTGAAGTTGCCAATTTATTTGCCACGTCATGAGGTACAGTACCAAAGGTTATGACGACATATACAGTTTCCCGGAAAATATCAAATGACAAGCAGGGGCGGACTGACAACTCATGTGGCCCCCGGGCAATAGGGGATCATGGGGCCCCTGTGTCCTTGCCCAAACTCAAAAAAGCCTATGAAAAAGGTACCAGAGGCATTTCATGAGGCCCCCTACTGACCCCGGGCCCTCGGGCAGTGCCCGAGTTTCCAAATAGTCAGACCGCCACTGGTGACAAGCATAAGCACGGTCAACACGATCAACTGACCAAAAGAGACAAAAGGACGTTGTGCAGGACTGTGACCCGAAATAAGAAAACAATTCCTGCAAAAGTAACTGCAGCGCTCAATCTCAGTCTGCAGATCACCAGATCTAGTGTTCCCATTGGATGATTTCCCCTCTATTAAGTTGGCTTTGCTATAGAGAAGAAGGCTGTTACAAGTCTGCTCTAATGGTCTACGTTTCTAAGACAATTCTCTCCTAAGCCAAACAATAAGACACGAGGCACTCAGTCCCCAGCCTTTACACTAATATCATTACTTTCCAAACCCCAACAAGACATCTCAGGAAACACGGTTCACTAGTTCCTGTCTCAGCACTTACAATAATTACTGCGTTTACAGACCCATTTATCTACTGAGTGCACAAGTACTAAACATAGGTCTACAATATAACATACACTGGCGGGATGGGATAATTTTGTACTGAGGCCCCAATCACCAAGCCCTTCCATGTCACACAGGGCCAGTTCTGCAGGGTCTAGCAGCACATGCATTCTTTCTGAAGATCCTTGAAAAGGTTAGAGAATCTGTGTAGAAAAGAGAACAGTCGATTTTCCCCCATACTGTAACATCTGCAAAGTTAGGGAGAGATGTAGTTTAGAACTTTAATGGTGCAGTAATTGCAACATGCAAAAAAATGCTGTTTTCAAAGAGAACTTGTGTTTGGCCATCCCAACAGTGATCATCAGAGTAAAGCTGCTTGGTTCTGGCTGCAATACCTTGTAGTTGGTGATCACTGTCCTCCATAGCAATGCTCTCCAAACTGCAACCTGAGGTGGCCCTTTGTTTGCTCTTATCCAGCCCTTGGGGCACTACACCACTGACACCAATTGGACACAATTCCTCCCAATGATACTAATGATGGGGCACAAAGACACCAATGATGGGGCGCAGTTCCTCTCAATAACACCAATGAAGGAGCACAATTCCTTGCAATGACACCAATGATGGGGAACAATTCCTCCCACTGATACCAAAGATGGGGAGCTGTTTATTCTCACTGACATCAGGACTCTTTCTAATGGCCATTGTCCGGCCCTCCTTAAGCATGAAGGACAGTAAGCAAGCCCTTTGTTTAGAAAGACCCCTGCTCTATAGCACCCCTGCTCCATAGCACTGATCACTATAGAGCAGCCTTGGTCGACTCTCAGATAAGTAACCACCGACACCAGTAAAGAAGCAGTGGGAGTATATTTCTTCCTACTAACCACAAATGTAAGGAGTATTCTTCCTATCACCATCACACCAATGCACCACGAGCTGTAGATATAGCAAATATTGACAGGTGTTCCCTGAGACCAGAAAGCTATTTTAAGGGTTCCTCTGTGTTACAAAAAGTTGAGAAAGGCTGCTAATGAAATATAGGACACAGAAACACAGATGAGTGACAGCAGATAAATATCAAGTGGTCTATCCAGTCCACCCCCTCCTTTTTTTGGGGGGGGGGGTGTTAATATTTTGGGGTTTATTTGTTTTTGGGTTTTTTTGGTTTCCTAAAGTTTATACCAAGTATTTTTATTCCAAGTATGTTTTAGCGGAATTCCACCCAAAAGGGAAAGTTCTGCTTTAGGGCTTCCTTCCCCGCTCCTCTTTAAAGGATAAGTTTACCTTTTGAAATAGGTTACATGTTCCACCCATTTTTAGGGTGGAACATGTAACATGCTTCCAATGCTGCAGCCACTCCTCCCCCCCCCCCCAACAGAAGTACAGGAGAAGTTCACCGTACTAGCTGTCAGATTTGAAAGCAGCGCGGCCATTCTGGCCACCTCCCACACGGTTGTGTCATTCATTCACAGAGTTTTGTGAATGAATGCACTACAAGTCCCAGCTTAGCGGTTGTCGGCTTGTAGTTTTCAATGCACTCCCATGGCGCTGTGGAGCGCCGTGGTAGTTAATTGATTCCTCCTGTCAGTATTTCTGCTTGCTCGAACATCCCGCACAGACAAGCAGATAAACTGACAGATCTGCAGGAGACCTGCATGGCACCAGCGATATACTGATCTCTGGTGCAATACTTTACAGGCTCCTGCAGACAAAAATTAAAAACGCACATTTTTTTAAGCAGCAAAAAATGTGCATTTATTATTTTTGTGCAAAATGTGAACTTAACTTTTAATATTTGGCACTTTTTTCAGGGGGGTTCTGACAGGTACCCACTTCCCTTCATATCACATAGGCAATCTGAACGGAATTTCTCCTCCCCACAGTCATGTTACAGGGACCAGAAGACTGCAAAACTATTCACAATGCATAGCACGGTGGGCAGCCGGCTGTGAAGCTGAAAGCAACATTGCCAGCTGTCCACATTTAGGCTGCCGGAGTTGGGAAATGGAAGGCTAGTAAAGACCTAACCTCATTGAAGATGGCGCTGGATCCCTGGACAGGTAAGTGTCCTTCTATTAAAAGTCAGCGTAATATTTGAAGCAGTGTTTTTGCTACAATAGAGTTCAATGAAGAAGCTGCTGAAATGCATGGTAGTGTGTTTTTGCTTTTTTATTCTGCCCATTAACAAAAAAAATTCAACTTTAAGGGAAAGAAAAAAAAAAGAGCTAAACAAAACGCAAAACGTGGTAAAAACATGTCAAAACTGCATCAAAAATGCATGTATAAAAACCCAAAACGAACTGCAAAAAGCACTGCAAACTAGACAAAAAGCAAACTGCATAGGTGTGAAGAGAGCCTTATGGTTGATTGCTTTCACCTATGGTTTATACCTGGCTGGCATATAAAAGGATTGGTTCCATCACCAGACCCAGACATCACTAGTGTGCCTTGTAGTGATATAGGGGTTGGAGGATGGCGCCATGACACGTGGTTGGGGACACAGACATCTGACTCACCTGAAAGTGTTGAATGCTCAAGAGTTTGAAAGAGTCTGTAGAATTGGATCACAAGGAAGACCACAGTTCTCCAGGGGGGTGAGTAGAATAGCTCTTCTTTTCCAGGGCACCTTCCTTTAGGAATGCCTTTTAGACTGATAGGGTGTAGGCTGACTTGACGTGTCAGGATTTTTTTGGCAGTGCTTTAGGCCAGCCTTTTCCCACCAGGGTGCCTTGAGGTTTCTTCAGGGGTGCCTGTGCGAAATGCCTAAAAATTGCCCTCAAATTGTATACAAGCCAGCGGGTGGATGAAGCCTACATTTTAGTTACAGAAAGCCACAGGTTTTCATTGTGCATCGTTACAACCTTCTAGCCACCAGCATCCTAACAACCAATGACGCTATCAGGTGATAAGGAGGACATCAAGCACCTCCACAGCACCCTCTCCATCAGTGAGAGAGAGAAACTGATGGAGAAGAGAAACATTGCAATTTTAGTCAGTACCGATGTGGAAAGGCATATTTGCTTTGGAAGAATATATCACTTCTAATGTTGGGTGTCCTACATGTGTGGATATTGCCGTATTATGTAAAACTATTAGTTTAGTTTTTTTACCTTTTAGAATGGGGTGTCTCGAGATTGTGCAGGATTTTAAAGGATACTTTGACTGAAAAAAGGTTGAGAAACATCGCTTTAGGCTACTTTTACACTGATCCGTAGTAAAAATGCATATGCATTATCACCTCATTTTTAAGCAATTGTGGTGCGTTTTACACAGGACATTTTTAATGAATTTTTGCCATGTTTTCAATCCATGTAAATGGGGGGGGGGGGGGGGGTGTTTTTGCTTTTTTTTTTACCGCACCAAATCTGCACCAAACGTACAGCAAGCAGGAGTTTACTAAAAGCAGTTGACCCGAGTCATGTCCGGCAGACCATTACATGGGGCTGTTGCACTTCTCTTGCAGATGAAGCACCCCCCTCATCTTAGCCCTCACCTTATTTCAGCAGAAAGGAGGACAGGACTCCTCCTACAGATCCTGCGCTTTTATGTGCAGCTGTAGCAAACTCTCATCTCCACCTCCTCTGGTCTCAGCATTCAGCAGACTCCGGTAGCTGACTCCAGCCATGCTCTAGTCCCTGCATCTTCCTGGCAGCAGTACATGGTAAGGGGGTGCACTGTGATGTAAGGGTGAGTGGGGGACTCTTGACTTCTGATGGTGGGGGGGCTCTTGACATCTGATGCGGGGGGGGGGTGAGGTGTTCTGGACATCTAGTCTTACAGATACAACTGGCCCTTTGAGGGCAACCATAATGCTGATGCAACCCAAGATGAAATTAAGTTAGACACCCCTGCCTTTCTTGGAATAGGAACCAAATCTGAGCCTTCAAAAATTGGTTGCTTGTCCCTAAGTTATAGAATAAATCTGGGAAACAACTGAAAACAATCAATGAACTGCTAATGCTATCCATCAAATACCGGACTGTGCTAAAGTTAAAAAGTTCATCCTAATCTGTAATCAAAGCATCCAACATTCTCTGGGAGTGAACTTCCTAAACCATTTTTGTGTATCTTCTTCAATCTCTGCAACCTATATCACCAAACACATTCAAACTTTCAAAATACTTTCTATCTCACTGGTCGCTGTAAACTTCTCAGCAATTACACTTTTGTAAAAGGGGTTCCCAGATCACCAGATTCCCTGCAAAAGGCATTAGGGTGAGCAGGTGCACTATAGTAATGTTTGGGTAAATACAGTAACAGAAGTTATGAGCAGGTAAGTAGATGTTCTCTGTACACACCATACCTTGATAACATTATGGTGAACCAGTGTACTGTAAGTGCAGGGGTGCCTTGGTGGCCTCCAGCCCTCCCAAGGGCCAAAGACTCCATGCACTCATAAAAAATGGGTTGACTGACACTGGACATCATTTAACCCACAAGCAGACAGATACCAGACATTATAGAGGTGAGTCTGCTGTGAGTGAAGGGGTGCTGTGGTGGTACGCCTTCTGGAGTGGCCCAGTCAGAGTCCTGACCTCAACCCAATTGAAATGCTGTGGCATGACCTTAAGAGAGCGATTCACACCAGACATCCCAAGAATATTGCTACACTGAAACAGTTTTGTGAAGAGGAGTGGTCCAAAATTACTCCAGATCGTTGTGCAGGTCTGATCTGCAACTACAGGAAACGTTTGGTTGAGGTTATTGCTGCCAAAGGAGGATCAACCAGTTATTAAGTCCAAAGGTTCACATACTTTTTCCTCCCTGCACTGTGAATGTTTACATGTTATGTGCAAATAAACCATGGCAACATCTAATGTTTGTGTAGTATTATGTTCAGCAGACTGTGTTCTTCTATTGTTGCGACTTAGATGACGTTCAGAGCACATTTTATGCCCAATTCATGCAAAACTCCACGTAATCCCAAGGGGTTCACATACTTTTTCTTGCAACTGTATGTGCCGGGGTGATGTCCTCCTGGGCCCATGAACCCCTTCATTCACAGGTTAATTGATAGATTGATAGTAGGCATCATTCTACCCATAAGAAGAAAGATAATAGACCTTGGGAGAGGTGAGTCTGCTGTGAGCGCAAGGGTGCAATGGTGGTGTCCCCCAGGGACCATGACCCTCTGCACCCACAGGATGCAAATTGACTGATGCTGGGAATCATTTATCCTCCAATAAGACAGATGCTAGACCTCAGAAAGATGAGTCGGCAACGGCCAGCGCTGGACAAGAATGGAGTATTGTATGGAGGGATCCATTCCTTTTTTTTTTTTTTTTTTTTGTTACAAATGCCAGGCAACCTTTTTCCTTTTAAAATGTAAATTTGAACTGGGGTTTAAGAAAACATCAGTCTTTGACTTTCTTTGTTTTTACGTGTTTCGTAGGTTAGTGATAGGTTCCCTTTAAAATCATCAGACTTAAATTGTTACCTGAAGCAGAAAACAGCCCAAGTAATGAAGGGGTTACAAGACTAGACAAAGCTAGGTTTCTGCTCCCCAACAGGCTGCTACGTTCTGAAGCCAGGAATTTGAAAGCAAATCCAAGAGTCACCCCGAGCTGATGTTTTTCTTGAGAGAGCTTCGTTTTTCCAGCTGTACTTGTTGTCTTGCTTGTATCAGCCCTTTCATCAAAAGGAGATGAAAAGAAGCCCATGGATGGCAGTGAATCACTCCTTCCCCATTGTGCTCCTATCACATCTGCTTGTCGAGAGCCGTCTAAACATCCTTTGGCCAAGTTGGGATGGGGAGTTCGGCATGATCATGTTTGATCGCGGCATGATGAGGGATATCCCACAAATGCCGGGGTGCTGAAAACTTACCAAGACCCCTTTGCTAGGCAAGGTTTAAGGCGACTAACCCCTGCAGGGAAACACAGGCCACCATCAATAGGATGCTTTGACAAGCTTAGACGATATGGAAGGTGTTAATGGACATCAAAAAAAAAGAAAGCGTGATCAAGTATTTCTTAAGATCCACAGATGCAGGCTTTGTTTAATAATTCCTTGTCATTTTCAGAGGAGATGTCTGATATGCCATTTGTCTATTTATTGGGCTGACATCGCACTACATAACTGAGTCTGTGCTGTACTGTATGAAACTTTAATCAAAGTTATGTAAAAGACATGCACTGGCTTCCTGACTCGAAACGTGTGTAGGGTAAGAACATGGGAACAGGTGAACCGTACAGCATGAATAAAAATGTAAAACCTAGGAGATAAACTGTCACGCTTTACATTATTTACAAACTTGAACAAACATGCTTGGGGAGAGGGATTCAACTCATCAATGGATAGTGATTGGAGAAGGTCAAGCAAATTCATATGGGACCACAGTGGCTCCAGTGAAGCTGCACCCCCAAAACAGGGGACCCAAAAATATGAAATATACATGTATAAGTGCTTGCCAACCACATACTGTAGCTTTACTGCTACAGTGTGGCCCTGCTGCGCTCGATCACATATATATATATATATATACACACACACACACACACGTGATGCAGCATTTACAGGTAGGTGCTCCGGATGTGCTGTCATTCGCTACAGCATAAGCATATCAGTGGGTCCCAGCCAACGATTTATGGCCAGGATCCACTGATTGGCTGAGAAAATGACAGAAAAGTGTTGGTAAACACAGGGCTCTGTACAAACAGCAGTAATGTGACAGGTTTTTTTCTCCCTGCAAAGCAGGGATAAAAACAGGCCCATCGCTCAGTAACAGCAGCACATACTACACACGGTAAACATTATTAGGCACACAGTTCACCTTCTGATTGCCCCCAAATGTTAACCCTTTCCCAGCAAGTGTCATTAATACAGTGATAGTGATTATTATTATTAGCACTGATCACTGTATTAGTGTCACTGGTAACATCAGTGTCAGTTTCCACAAAGAATCAGTTAGTGTCAGATTGCCCGCTGCACAGTCCCACTATAAGTTGCTGATAAAAATAAAATATAAAGATAAATAAATAAAAATTCCAGTATACATACTATAGTTTGTAGATGCTATAACTTTCACACAAGCCGTTTAATATGCACTTTTTTTTTTACCAAAGACATGTAGCAGAATACATTTTGGCCAAAATTTGTGAAGAAATTTGATTTTTTTAATTTTCTTATTGGATATGTTTTATAGCAGAAAGTAAAAAATATTGGGCTTTTTTTGTTTATATTAAACCCAGTGGTGGTCATATACCACCAAAAGAAAGCTTTATTTGTGTGAAAAAAATGATATAAATTCCATTTGTGTACAGCGTTGCATAACTGCGTAATTACCAGTTAAAGTAGCGCAGTGCTGAATAGCAAAAAAAATTGCTCTGGTCATGAAGGGGATAAAACCTTCCAGAGCTTAAATGGATAAAGTCAAGAATGAGTGAAAGACCAAAGAACAGAGAGTCCACGACCAAAGAAGAGTCCAAAATCTTTTAAAATGCTCAATCACAACAAGACAAACTTAAAGTGGAAGGCCAGTCAAAACCTAAGCTTAAATCCACTCCCAGCACCATTCTAAGCCTATTCCATCTACTATGGAACATCCGTTGTCAGTCGCCCCTCCACTTCACTGAAGGTAGCGCCAGGACCCGATCATGTGACCAGACTGGAGCAACCTCAGAATAGGTAAGCATAGGCAGCTTACCTTTTACACGGTAGATTTGGAATGGGGGTGGGAGTAGACTTAAACATAGTGAGGTTTTGACTTGCCTTCTGCTTTAAAGCTGAACTCCAGGTGTGATTCACCTTGGACAATGTAAGTATGCAAATCTCATACCCGAAGGACCATGATGGGAGCTGAAAATCACTGTAGTAGTTGGTGCTACTGCAGTGATAGCCGCAATCGTCCGGGTCCTATAATAAGCTGTTGCCCCACTACTCACTTAGCATTGCTGTCATTCACAGAATGCCTCGTATTTATTTTTAATTCTCTGATTGGACAAAGTAAAGATCATAATATCACCATCCTTCCTCCCCATCTTGTCCAATCAGAGAACACCTTTTGAAAAAATGCAAGACATCCTGTGAAAGCCAGTAGTGCCAAGAAAGCGACCCTGTGTGGTCAGTGTGCAGTAGGGCAGTGAATTGGTCCAAGCTCCTAGAAGATCGCAGCAATCACAGTAGTAGCTCTGACTACTACAGTAATTGTCAGTTTCTGCAGTGATTCCTCAGGTATGAAATATACATATTTACAGAGTGCCAAGCTGGACCAATATAAGTATGCAATAAAATTATACCTGGGTTTCAGCTTTAAGTATTCAATATGTTTTGGAGGTATAAAGGTCTTTCCCTTCTGCAGGGCTATAAAACAAACATGAAATTGATACACAAATAACTTTAGAGAACATAAAATTTAATCAAATAAAAATACAATAAAATTCAATCCTGCGCATGTGAACAAAACTTTTCTGCTGCAACCCAATATATAATACATATGTAAAGGACATCGATTACATCCTATATCCTAGCAAAACATGTGCTATTCCTAAACAGGGCAAAGCAACAGGGTGGCCCTACCAGCAATAAGGGCTTGCCTTGCCTTGCCTTTTTCGCCCAGAAGAGTGAGTAAAAAAGCCCAGCATTTAAAGTGTGATGAGCATGCGACTCGCTCGCCTTCCTACCTGGTGACAGTGCTGGCATTTTCTGATTGGCTGCTCAGACAGTCAGTGCTGTCACATGAGGGCAGGAGAGAGTCCTCTGCCCTGTGTATGGTCCCAGTCACAACTTGAACCTTGCACAGAGCTCCTTTTCTCCATACCCAATGGTTCAACAGAGCTGCGGGAG